>NC_061081.1:14088948-14373948 GCF_021917145.1 Hypomesus transpacificus | reverse complement strand
ATGTTACGATGCAAAGCACTCTTACCAGGCGTTCTGACATGGGCGTCTTGTCACTGGCCGGCAGATGTTGCTCCAGCGCAAGCACGATACAGTTGGCGATGATGGTTGCCAGAATCATGTACTCAAACGGAGTTCGCAGGTTAAGGAGCACAAACGGATTTCATGGACATGATAACACACACCTTAAAAAAACATGCAATTGATGTATGATTACTTTAAACGGATCCCCGGAATAGGATAGTCTATTTTAGATGAAAACAAAATGAACCGTTTTAACGCTTTAGACAACTGGGTGATACTTCGTCATCGGTTTAAAGGCTAAATTTGTTGGCTAGAGTAAATTGGTCTTCAGAAACACAATATGTTCTTGTAGAGAACACTTCTCAAATAAACTAATTTGTGTAATTGGTTCCACTGATAGAAAGTGGAAGGGAACTTGACAACGGTTAACAGAGGAAAATATGTTATATATGTATATACATATATAGGCTATATATGTTCGGACCGTAGAAGTAGGCTAATATCTCCAACACACCCTCGGTCTTCCCGTCATGGGTGCACGCTTTTCAAAGGCTTTGGGGAAAACTGAGTTATGAGCGTCAACGTCTTTCCAGTTGGGTGACCATTTCAATCCGTTTTCAATGCTTGCCTCATTCTGCAACAACGGATTTTACCGGGGCATTCCCCTCAGGCCGAAGGCTTTGTGGAATTGTTAGCCGTTGAGGAATAGACAGGCTTTAGAAAACCGCTCGCCCTAATGCCGAGAACCAAGCCAGGAATCCGCCATTTAGACAGGAAACTGCGCCACTAATGATTAAAAATGATAAGGCTTTACCCCCTTAAACACCCTGTAATATAAACTGGAGCCTCTGAATCGTGTAAAGGTCGGTCATGAGCGATCTGTTCTCACCAGAACGTATGATGTAGAGCACGGACGTCTTAATGTACCAACTTTGGGGGCGCAGATAAATTGATAACCATTCTTATTGGATTATATTTCGGAGAATGTTTTTCTAACTGACGCCCACACAGCATGATCCAGCTGTCTGGTCGCGTTTGTCATGCGCCCTCCGGCTCTCCTGCCTGGCAGTTTGTGTTCGGGGGTGGCGTGGCGGGGTGCGCGTGGGCGAGTTCAGCACCATGGAGAGGGCTCGAGCCGCTCCGAATAAAGACGAGGCGTTGCAAACTAGCGGTCTCATTTCTCTAGCTCTCGCCTTACCATGGAAACGGAAGAGGCAGGAAACGGCAGCAGTTTTATGTCAACTGTTCAATGACCACATAAAATCGGGTGGTCAATGTGCTCACAAAGACGTCTTCACACACCATCTATAAGCGTGTATAACACGATATAGCTGAAACATAGTGCTCGTTACAGAATTATGTATCAGGCATCGACATTATGCATGCTATATTTAAGTACAATTCTACAAGTAAAAACCGCCTGTTGCGAGCGGTGGGATAGACTAGCTAACCAACCTGGTCGACTTCACTGTCTTGTTCAAATGAAGGACGAACCATTTATAAAGTATTGTACTAAGTCAAATAATTATTTCAAAAGTGTCGCCATGTCCATCATGTCCCAACTACTGACATGGTGTATCACTTAGCTGTCTGTGCCTAGTTAGCCTCACCGAGAGTAAGATGAACTCTATAGTCTATTGAGAATTGTGTTTTCTTTTTTAATGAAAATGCTAATTATGTCTCTTTAAATAATCGAATCGAAATGGACTTAATTTGACTTGACATCTCCTACACATCTGTCTTTTGGTTAGACTAGCTGACCGATGACACATGGTGACAAAGGGACTTCAATCTCTTCCTGTCTGAGGTGAAGAAGGGCATAACATGGAACGAGGACACAACGTGTCAAAGAGACCCACAGTGTGATGTCTAAGACGCAAGCAACACATGTCTTTGTCAAATATAAAATACATGAGCGATTAAAACACAGATGCTCCACCACCTCCTTCTATCATTGGTGCTTTTGGACAAGAAGGATATGGCCATTCAGTTATTCGCTTTGCATACTTCCTTATGAGATTGTCCTCTCGAAAGATGAACAAGGACCGGTTGACAGTGAAGCAGTTCTGTTTGACAGGGTTGGGGTTGTATATAGCCATTGTCCTAGCTCTTTGAGCCATCGACTGCTTGTACATCCTTTGGCCGCCTGGAGCACCACCAACCCGGGCTCCCCCTCTACCGGCGCCCGGCGCCCCTCTGCCTCCATAGCGGGTGGGTAGATCTTCTGCGAAGCGAGCCATTCTAGAAACGCACAGATCCAACAGGGGAAATCCAAAGCGGTGTCAGTGAAAATAGAGGAATGAACCATCACAACAAACACAGCTGTCCAGCCCACTGGTTTACATCCACATGTATAGATGGGTTGCTTTTAGAGATTAAATGAATTTTTTTTAAAAAACGTTATTTTTTTCTGTTTTGGATATCCTTTCCTTTCAGCCCTTTGCCTTCACTCAATCCTCCAACACATTTGGTAGGATACAGATGAAAGAAAGTTTGCATTCAACCGAAATGTGCGTTTAAATCTATTAAACGATACATTGTCCAAATAATTCCACATGTTACATCCATTTCACCTAGTTCCGCCTATATTGACGGTGCAGGTCCCACAGATAAAACATACACGTCTCCTTTCAGCGTTTGAATGCAAACACCAGTTGAAAAACGCCTGAAAAGGTCATGTTGTTAGTCGAAAGGAAAAATATGTCAGCGCGTCTCTTCGTTTTCTTTGCGAGTTTCAAGTGGCATATCAACAGCTTTAACAAAATAAAACCAATCGGAGCTTACGTCCTCTACTCCCAGTTGAGCGCGTGCCTTGTGGGCTTCAAAGTAACCAATTCACCAGACTCTGGTGCGAACAAATGAACGCATGTGACCAAAATTAGCCTATCGACAACACAACCTGCGCAGAAGCACGCGCCGGCTGTTATGAAATGAGAGAAGCTTAACAGATGAATTCGTTGAAAAGGCACACCCATGTCAATCACAATAACCAATAAATATGTCAATTCAAGATAAATTGTATTATGATACATTATTAGATTGAAATTGTATTTCAGGCAACAGCCCAATTGAACTTCACATTAATACATCTTGATACAACTAAGACATGTGAACCATGCATAAAAATAAATAATTATTGTTTTTAAATATATTCTATTTTCACCTAGTCAGAAGCGATGTTGTTGAAGAAATCCAACCGATATAAAGTGTATGGTTTGGCAGTGGAGTTTATTTCTGTATAGGCCTACATTAACGTCTTGTGTGCGGGCTATACTCTTGTAATAGTTATTTGCACATAATTGGTTAATGGCACCTATAAGAAAGTTATTGTTTGTGCTACCCAACAAATTCACAATTAACGAAAAACGTTAAATCCATGTCATTTTACAAAAAAATACAGATAAGAAAAATTCCACTATGCCGCTCTTGGCATTCACTTGGAATGACTTATCTACCAAGGTTTCAGCATGGCTAAATATTACCAAAGAAATATTTTCGTATTTCGTTATTATGTGGTGTGGGTTTGACGGTGGAGCCTGGAGGGGCTTCTCGCGCATCCAGAAGCGCTCTGCTATCTGCTCGAGCCAGAGGCTGTTTGAGCTGCTTGGATGCGTCTTTGCTCCGGGGTTTATCCTCCAGAGTGGCTCGATCGTGCAGATGCAGCCAGCATCTTCAAAGAATCCACAATCATTGAAGTGGCCACAGGTCTAGGCCACTGCACATTTTCTCTAACGCCAATCAAGTTTCTGGTTAAGTGAAGCATTATAAAAGGCATTAGACATCAAACTAAAAACGAAAAAGGCTACATTTGACGAATGAAAATCAGAATAATCAAATTAGTCTTTATGTAGGCGACACAATGGTTAGGGTCAGTGTGCGAATTACTATGGGCACGGGTTTGATAAGATTTTTAAGGAATTTTGAGTTCGGCGTGGTTTTGATCCTCCTTGTGGTGGTTATCGTGTACTGCAAGAGCATAATCAAATAAACTACAATTTAAAAAAAGTTCAGTCCACAGTAATCTAGGCGAGAGTTATTATTAGAGTAATCTCACAAATAATAACGGATTTCTAACTGTCTTTATGGAGAGAAAAAAATAAATAATGTAACTTGTCTTCGGTTAATAATACCAGAAGCTGTAGCTGATAGACCCACCTGTTGCTGGACCAAGGTGTGTTGTTCAGGGCGTCGTGTTTACGAATAATGCGTCGTATGCCTCTCTCTTCGGAAGCAACAGGCTCACTGAGATGATAAACTCTGTCATAATGTGTATTATCCATATTCTCAGTTCTCCATGACTGCTCATGGTCAACACAACTGTCAGTTACATCATCGTTGTCACACACCACAGCTGGCCGTCTACGGAGTCCCGCTGGAGACTGAGCCCAAGCGCCGTATTCCGCGCCCAAAGTCAGCATCCTCCAAGTGTTAAAGGTGGTAGAACGCAAGGCTGGGGGCAGATATAGTTGTTAAATAGTTTTAAAAAGTAAAATACGAACTGTAACCTTGATTTGAGGCTGACCAGTCCCGTTATGTACCAGCTGCAGGCCAGAAACAATGAGACCCATCTGTCCCATCTCATCAAACAGAGTGATTTTTCAGTATTGTCCAAATACTACCAACATGCCACAATCTGGCTTTTTAACCAGACAACAGATTTGGACCATGGTTAACAGTCAGCGAGTGTTTTGTTATCAGTGCGGCGTTAAAGGCACGGGCCCCCAAACAAGGGTAATTCATTGTGAGACAGGATGGGGTACATTGTCAAGACTTCAGAACACATTTTAAAACGTTGAGAAGCAATATAGAATCATACGTACCATAAACCACAGTTGAACGCCTTTCCGCCCATGTCGAGTTTTCGGGGGTCGGTCGCCTCATGGCTGATTCCTTAGCTGACTAACTGTTGCTTCCAGACTCAAGGTAAATGCCAAGTTATGATTACTTCTTGAAACCTTAGCAATTATTGTATGCCTGCTTACTGGAACAAAAATTCATGGACAAAGGCCTGAAAAGAGTGCCTCTGTGTTATCTTCCATGGAATGCGGAAAAACGATTTCCGGTCCCGCTAGTTGAGATTGAGAACCTTGTTATCAACATCAATGTCTTTAGTTCTCCAGGAGAAATGTCTCTGATTTAATTATCAACTGAGATTTTAGCCATGTCCGAGTAATCAGGAAGGGAGCAATCATCACGGCGAGGCCTAAAAGGCCAGCTGCTGCACAATCAGCGACTTCCTGATTTTCTCTAGCTGGCTTTGTTGACATTTGGAGTTGGACTCAAAGACCTCTCCATAAACCAGGGTAGCCTACAAAAAGCCTTAGGCTACTCATAATAGGCCTACATCCATTTGCCTCTCGTTTTGAATCATTCCTTTGGAGTACCAGCTTTGTTAATACCAGCTCCGTTAATGCGAGAGCTACTGAAGTACTTTCTGTTTAATTCCGTCTGTCAAAACTTCCCTAAATGGACTTCTTGGATGGGAGGGGGGGGGGGGGGGGGGGGGGGGGGAGCGTCGGCTATGCATTGTGGTCCGAGAGAGATAAGAACGAAGAAAACAAACCGTGGACCCAACAAATCGTCTTTGAGAAAAAAAAAAGGACACAATTATGCGGTTACATACATTAAGTTTACATTTAACGTTATGGGACCTACTGAAACATTAGGTTAGGAATGACAAATGACACTGTAGACATGCAAACAAAATCCACTAGTAGTAAATTTATTGAAAAAGAAAGGTACAACCAAATTGTATGGATGTCTCACAGTCCAGAAATATGTAACAGAAAGTATGTCCTGGTCATTTTTATTACCATTTCTGTATTCAAAGCTAGCAGAAAATGTACACAAGAATCACTACCATAGTCCTAACTAACCACATTTAATAGACAGGGAGATAAATGCGTAGGTTTCCATCAACATTAATTAATGGAACAAAATTGAAACAGGCTAACTACAGTAGCTACAGGTAAAAAAAGGGGGAAAGAAAACAGTTAAATTTAAATGTGTAAAAAAAACAAAAACAGCATACTTTACAACTTGTATTAACTTTTGAAGCAATACAAAATTTAAATGAGAGAACCATTGACAGCACCATTTGCTTTCGTTTTACTCCATTTGCGTTTAGCCAGTTGATCCCTCCATAATTGCCGTAAATTAATGATTTGTGACTCGTGAGTCATTTCCATAAACATGCTTGGTTGGAAATTCTGCTGAATCAACCAAAAAAGTGAAATATCCACCTGTTTTGCAGGAACGGTATGGTATGTATGATACAAACTGTACAAATCGCTCACGTCAGTCCTAGTCACACACTAAAGTTGGGAGTCCAGGAACACTCCACTTTTTCTCCCCTTTCTAAACCACAACACCCTCACAACAAGGCCATTTCATGGGAAGCCATGCTTAAAATACGGGTCGTTATAGCAACAAGTAAATAGTAAATAGCCATCGCAACTATCCTTGCATTTAATAAGCTCCTGTTTGGAGAGAAATGATTGGAATGGTCTTCACTGTACACTCCCCGTCTGTTTGACTCCACTAGATTTTCCATCGTCCTCAGATCGACATTAATTTCATCGTGTGAAAGCGCTTTAAAGGTCATTTGAAACTTAACCTCAAAAGGTGTTCAGCATAAAATAACCTAAACATGTGCATCACATTTTTAGATTGTAAATTAGATTATTCAAATACAAATGATTGGTGAAATGACTGGTTTTATAATATACACATATCTGGCACTAACCACAATTTTCCTATTACAAATATTAGAGAAAGAGGATTACCTGTAAAAGATGTGTTGAAAAATGCCCCCCCCCCTCCCCTCAACTGTCTCTTTCTTAATCAAAAAATAACATATGAGGTAAAAACACAAAAAAGTTATAAACTGGAGGGTGTAGTTTTCTTCTGTGGTTTGGTGAGAAGATAAGAGAACCCAGCATGCAACAGGTGCATCCTGCAGGTCAGAAGGATATCCTGGTTCAGTCCTCACCAGACTCAGACCGGCGGGGGGGCCGCACTGTCCCCCCCCAGGATCATACTACCAGGAGGGAGGCTTAAAATAACCAAAACACAGGGACTTACTCTCACGCACACGCGCGTGGCACGCACGCACAGCACACACACGCCACAGCATCTGTACACTCATCGAGGCGCGTAAGACACACACAAGTTCTTTCTGTCCAATGTGTCGCACCAAGAAGAGTTCGAATAGAAGTTTTGAAAGAGTTTGTGCTGGTGAGGAGCTGATGGTGGTAATTGGGAGTGCGGTGGACAGGTTGGGTGGGGGTCTCTGGGGGAGGGGGGGGTGATAGTGCATCAGGTCTGTCTGTGACAGGCCTCCATAGGCTGGATGGAGACGGTCCATCATAGTGGCCTGGGGAACGGAGGACGACTGGTGGGGAAGGGGATAGCATTGGCCCTGGGGTTGGGTTTGTGTTCAGGGGAGAGTGGAGAGGGAATCTCCCCTGGCCTGGTGGTCCTGGTAGGGGTGAGAGCTGAGGGCGGAGCTGAGGGCGGGGCGGAGGGCGGAGCTGAGGGCGGAGCTGAGGGCGGAGCTGAGGGCGGAGCTGAGGGCGGAGCTGAGGGCGGGGCTGTGGGCGGGCCTGAGGGCGGGGCAGAGGGCGGGGCTGAGGGTGGGGCTGTGGGCGGGGCTGTGGGCGGGGCTGAGGGCGGACTAGGGGGGGTGGTGGAGGAGCTGGTGTCTGGTAGGGCGCTGGGCTGCTGGGGGTCTTCGGGTGTGCTGTCCGCCTGGAGCGAGGCGATGGCTGCCGCTGAGTGCTTGCACTTGGTAGTACCACACTGACAGCTGAAGTGCTTCCCCTTGATGTCCCAGAAACTCTCTCCATAGTCAAACCTGGTAGAGGGAGTCAAGGAAGAATTAGATCAAAAACGACAACAGGTTTTAGTGACGACATTCCAAGTCAATTATAGGGCTCCAAAACACTGTTACATGATATACATTTTTCCCGCTCTATAATCCTAAAATTCAGCAAGTACAGGGCCATTCTCCTTGAGGCGAGTAGGGTGAACTGCCTTGCCCAAGGACACAACATCATTTTTTGCACAGCCGGAATCGAACCGGCAACCTTCTCATTAATAGCCCAATTCTCTAACCGTTCAGCCAGCTGATTCCCTCTGATCCCCCCTCCCTTATACATCACTGCATCTTGTAGTTTGGCCTCACCCAAGCTCTTCTCCAGCCTTGATGTTCTCACAGGCAAAGAAGGCTATGTGGGGGAAGCGCAGGTCCTGGTGCGTGGTGAACACGCGACACGGAAACAGGTTGGGCTCGCACGTGTGGTTGATGAACCGGCTGATGTTGCCATAGAAACGGGCATCGATGCAGTACGCGTCACCCACCTGCCGGAAACATAAATAAACGGTCGGGGGGGAAAATCGATAAAGGTGTTTAAACAGACAGATGGCAAAGGGGGGGAGAACGCATGGTAAGCAGAGAAAGAGAGAGGGGAGTGAAGGTGTTTCATAATCTATTAAAGGGTGATCATTCAGAGAGAGGAATGAAAAGGACTGTTACAAAGGAGTGTTTTTTTTATTTTTTACATATTTATCACTTTCAAATGTGATCAAAACCCTCCTGCAGTCTGAAGCGCTTACATTTTTTATTCTTTTTTTTAATCATTTGTAATTTAGATTATTCCTCGCTGACTGCTTTCTTTCCTGCTCCAGTTAGACTGTAAACACTCACCTTGTTGTCCAGGTTGAACAGGTACGAGTCGTTGTCGCGGACGTCCGCGTCTACATCCGAGATGATCTCTCCCACGTACCTGCACACAGGAAGTCACCAATTACCCTCACAAACAGCATGTCGCCGTTCCACGTCAATGACTTCAGATGACAAACATGGCCGACAGAAGTGGAACAAACAAGGCCGAGAGGTGGAACAGCGGGACGTACTCGCACACAAACGTCCCCCGGGGTATGTCCTGCAGAGCCCGGACGCCCCAACCTTTCTGAACGGTCCTGAAGAGCTGAAGACGAACCCTGAGGGAGAGAAAGACGCATTATCTTCCTTCCTTTCACCTCATATTTTCATGAAATGCTTCCAGGGCACATACTTGAACAATTATGCAGTCACTGGAGATTTAAGAAATTGTCAATAATAAATTAAAATACACTTTTTTTTCTTCAATAGAGAAAACCGTAGTGGCCAGTACTGGAGGTAGAGTTGAGCTCAGTTGTAATTAAGCTCCCAGTACCGCCCTGAAGTACAAAATGAACCGTCCCAAACTGAACCTGTCCCAAAATGTAAATTCTTGTGTTTTTGCATTTTTACATGGGTCTAGGTTATTTGCAACACTAAGTAATTCATACAGTTGAGGGGCTCAAATAAATGAATTTAATGTCAATGTGAATACACAATTGTCTTGCTTGTTTCATGGTTGGGCTAACACAATTCTTGGTGTGGCTGTTTAGAACACTTTAGAAAAAGGTTTGAAAAGGTAAAAAATAAAAAATACATATATATATATATATATATATACAGTGCCCTCCAAAAGTATTGGAACAGTGAGGCCAATTCCTTTATTTTTGCTGTAGACTGAAAACATTTGGGCTTGACATCAAACGATGAATGTGAAACCAGAGATCAACGTTTCAGCTTTTATTTCCAGGTATTTACATCAGGATCTGATGCACAAATTAGAAAATATCACCTTTTTGTTCGAACCCACCCATTTGTCACGTGAGCAAAAGTATTGGAACATGTGACTGACAGGTGTGTTTTGTTGCCCAGGTGTGTCCTATTACATACATTATTCAATCAATAAATACCACTGAATGTCTACACTCAGGTTCAGATTGGGTAAGATAGGTTTTGTCTATGCAGACTGTATTCAGAGGTGAAAACAACATGAAAACCAGAGCGCTGTCTTTGGGTGAAAAACAAGCAATTGTGAGTCTTAGAGAAGATGGAAAATCAATCAGAGCCATTGCAGAAACATTGGCCATAGCCAGTACAACCATTTGGAATGTCCTGAAGAAGAAGAAAACTACTGGTGTACTAAGTAACAGACGTCAAACAGGTAGACCAAGGAAAACATCAGCAGTTGATGACAGAAACATTGTGAGAGCTGTAAAGAAAGACCCTAAAACAACTGTTAGTGAGATCAGCAACAACCTCCAGATGGCAGGAGTGAAGGTATCACTATCTACTGTTCGCAGAAGACTTCATGAACAAAAGTACAAGGGCTACACCAGAAGATGCAAACCAATCATTAGCAAGAAGAATAGGAAGGCCAGGCTGGAAATTGCCAAAAAGTACAGAGATGAACCTAAAAAATTCTGGGACAAAGTTTTATGGACTGATGAGACAAAGATTAACTTTTACCAAAGTGATGGAAAGGCTAAAGTTTGGAGAAAGAAAGGAACTGCTCATGATCCCAAACACACAAGCTCATCTGTGAAACACGGTGGAGGTAATGTCATGGCTTGGGCTTGCATGGCTTCTTCTGGGACGGGCTCATTAATCTTCATTGAGGATGTAACACATGATGGCAGCAGCAAAATGACCTCGGAAGTCTACAGAAACATTTTGTCTGCCAATTTAAGGAAAGATGCAACCAAACTGATTGGCAGAGCCTTCATCATGCAGCAAGATAACGACCCAAAACACACTGCCAAAACAACAAAGGAGTTCATCAGGGGCAAGAAATGGAAGGTATTAGACTGGCCAAGTCAATCTCCAGACTTAAACCCTATAGAGCATGCATTTTACCTGCTTAAGAGGATACTGAAGGGAGGAACCCCACAAAACAAACAACAACTGAAAGAGGCTGCAGTGAAAGCCTGGGAAAGCATCAAAAAGGAAGAATGCAAAAGTTTGGTGACGTCAATGGGTCACAGACTTGCTGCAGTTATTGAAAGCAAAGGATTTGCAACTAAATATTAAGTCTTATTCACTTAAATATGTTTTAAGTATATCTGTTCCAATACTTTTGCTCACATGACAAATGGGTGGATTCAAACAAAATGTGATATTTTCTTAGTTGTGCATCAGATCCTGATGTAAATACCTGGAAATAAAAGCTGAAACGTTGATCTCTGGTCTCACGTTCATTATTTGATGTCAAGCCCAAATGTTTTCAGTCTACAGCAAAAATAAAGGAATTGGCCTCACTGTTCCAATACTTTTGGAGGGCACTGTATATATATATATATATATAGTTTTGAAAGGTTTGAAACAATGTTTAAAGGTTTGAAAAAATTTTTTGGAAGAAAACATTGACAAATATTTTTAAAAAGGTTTCGAAAGGTTGAAATTGTATTTTATGAAAAAAAGTTTAAAAAGTTTCTATAGGTTTGAAAAAAGTTTTTTTCTAAACTATTTTTTATCGCCCTGGACGACGGGATTAATTTTGAGCCCTGGTTGTGATCGTCACCTCAATCCGTTCTGCACCACGCGGTTCTTGCATGTTCTCCAGCAGGAACAGGCATGGTTACATTCAAAGATGAGAGGCGGTTCCTCAAGGCAGAACTCGGGCAGCAGGTGACCCTCCTGAGAACCGAAATGAGAACACACTGGTCATTGCTTTCATTTTTTATATCGTATAATTTTGTTTCTCTAAATCAAAGTCTTTATATATTGTTAAAAGGCCAGATCACACTGTTCCAAAGTTAGTATTGAAAAGTAAAACTCCAGATAAAGTATTAGACCTGCTGGGATCGATTACTAAGTCCATGAGTGCATCAGAGCTTCTGAATTAAATCACAAACCATGTGGCACGTCACTTACATTTTAATTTAAAGGCCCTTTTCATTAATCATTGATCTGGTTCCCATTAACTACTACATTCATGTTTTATTGAGACATTCCTGTTCACAGACTGTTTGGGTTTACAGACTAACTTACCTTGTCATACCAGCAGTCTTACCTTGTCATACCAGCAGTCTTACCTTGTCATACCAGCAGTCTTACCTTGTCATACCAGCAGTCTTACCTTGTCATACCAGCAGCGAAGGCTGAGCTGCCCACACATACAGCTGCTTGATGAACAGTCGTCCTTACACACACAGTACTGGAGGGAGGGAGGGAGGGGGAGAGAGATATAGAGAGGGAGAAAGAGAGGGAGGGAGATAGAGAGTTAATTTTCACTGCCGTGCCATCCTAGTCCATCCAGCACCTGCTTTCCAGTTGGTGCGAGGGCTGGCCTGTACGAGGGCTGGCCTGTACGAGGGCTGGCCTGTACGAGGGCTGGCCTGTACGAGGGCTGGCCTGTACGAGGGCTGGCCTGTACGAGGGCTGGCCTGTACGAGGGCTGGCCTGTACGAGGGCTGGCCTGTACGAGGGCTGGCCTGTACGAGGGCTGGCCTGTACGAGGGCTGGCCTGTACGAGGGCTGGCCTGTACGAGGGCTGGCCTGTACGAGGGCTGGCCTGTACGAGGGCTGGCCTGTACGAGGGCTGGCCTGTACGAGGGCTGGCCTGCGTCTCACCTGCAGATGCGTGATGTTCTTGTCGATGTTCATGGGGGACGTGACACAGCTGACGGGGACGTACTTGTAGTTGTCTGGACAGGGTTCACTGTCCACAGAGTTCACACATGGCACAGGGATCCTCTCATAGCCTCTGGCTATGTCTCTGTAAAGAGCCGGAGGGCGACAGGTGAGCTGAATGCTGAAACAGCATGAATAACAGTAACCACCCTGACGGGAAGATACCGGAAAGTACACAAGATGGCTTGTACACTGCCTTGGGTTACAGGAGGGGGAGAGAGAGAAGCAGAGAAGATACAAATATAGACAGGTTGAGAGAGAGAGAGAGAGAGAGACAGAGAGAGACAGAGAGAGAGAGACAGACAGAGAGAGACAGAGAGAGACAGAGAGAGAGAGACAGAGAGAGACAGAGAGAGAGACAGAGAGAGAGACAGAGAGAGAGAGAGAGAGAGAGAGAGAGAGAGAGAGAGAGAGAGAGAGAGAGAGAGAGAGAGAGAGAGAGAGAGGAAGAAGGGAGACAGAAACAGATTGACAGAGAGAGACAGAAAGAGAAGAGGCAGAAAGAGAGAAGACAGAGACCCTACCTGTTGAGAGTCCTCTCCTCCCCAGGTGTGTTGCTGCGTGCCTCCACCTCCCTCCTGTTGACCTGCAGGGCCAGCCACACCCTGGAGCTATGGCTGCAGCAGTCTGGGGGCGTCTCCCCCTCGCGGTTCTTCAGGTTCACATCGGCACCGCGGCCCAGGAACAGCCTGGAGCCCGGGAGACGAGAAGTTCAGCCACGTTCGCGTGGCTTTCCCAGCGTCTCTTCACCCCCTACCTTGTTTTTGTTTTTATTCGGGACTCAATGCATTTAGATCACGCGTCTCCAGTCCCAGGTTCTGAGGACCCGCCCCCAGGTTCTGAGGACCCGCCCCCAGGTTCTGAGATCCCGCCCCCAGGTTCTGAGGTCCCGCCCCCAGGTTCTGAGGTCCCGCCCCCAGGTTCTGAGGTCCCGCCCCCAGGTTCAGACTCACATGACGCACTCCAGCCGGTTCTCCCTCGCGGCGATGTGCAGCGGGGAGTCTCCGTGGATGTTGACGGCGTGGAGGTCACAGTGTGCCTCCAGCAGCAGCTCGGCTATCTCCACACTGCCGGAGAACGCTGCCCAGTGGAGGCAGATGTTCTCCTCCTACACCCCCCGGAGAACCAAGGAACACACACACACACACAGATAAACACACACGCACACAGATAAACACACACGCACACAGATAAACACACACACACACAGATGTCACAGAAAAAAAATAATAAAAAAAATGTATTCCAAGGAAGGTCATGATGAAGTCAAAAACCGTGTTGCGGTTCCAACATCTCTTCATGGACCCCCTTCACACCTTGTCCCTGATGTAGATGTCTGCTCCCTTAGCCAGGAGCAGCTTCACCTGGTCCAGGTGTTTGTACTCGGTCGCCCAGATCATGGCTGTCCACCCGCCGTCATCCTAGACAAGGTTTCACAACACGTGAACACTCGGCATCACACCTAGCATCACTAACCTACCACCTGGTACACTACCACTGTATGTACAAACGACACGTTTACATACAGTACTATGCAAAAGCCTTAGGCACAATTCTTTTTATTTAAATTTTGTAAATTTTTTACAATGAAATTGAATTACTATAAACGTTTCTCAACATTGCACTTTCATACTACCGCATACTGCAGTGCCTGAAACTTTAGCAAAGTATTGTGCATATTATACATGACATTTATATACACATTGAATCTATACATATGTCGGAGGTACTACGCAGAAAATATTGATTCTGCAAAAGCTAGGCCTAGTATCGGAGCAGAAGGGTTTCAAAAATGGAAACATTTGAATGATTTTCCCCTGGAGGAAGTGCATCATAGTCCGCAGACCTGACAGTTGATGTCCACCAGTCTGGTGGACAGAAGGTGCTCCACGATGTTGTAATGCCCGATCTTTGCAGCTAGATGGAGACATGTGAATCCTTCCACATCCTAGAGAAGACAAATCACACTTGAGAATAATGACAAGAATATAACATATTCAACATAACATCAGGCTTTGTATAACAATAACTGTTACACAACACACAACAGAATTAAGTGCTCTATCCCAGTGGTTCCCAACCGTGGTCCTCAGGGCACCCTGGTCATCAGAGCACCGTGGTCCTCAGGGCACCCTGGTCCTCAGGGCACCCTGGTCCTCAGGGCACCCTGGTCCTCAGGGCACCCTGGTCCTCAGGGCACCCTGGTCCTCAGGGCACCCTGGTCCTCAGAGCACCCTGGTCCTCAGAGCACCTTGGTCCTCAGAGCACCCTGGTCCTCAGAGCACCCTGGTCCTCAGAGCACCCTGGTCCTCAGGGCACCCTGGTCCTCAGGGCACCCTGGTCCTCAGAGCATCCCTGTCCTGCCTGTTTTAGATGTTTCCCTGCTCCAACACACCCAATTCAAATAAATGGGTCGTTATCCAGCTCTGTAGAAGCCTGCTTATGACCATTCATTTGAAGGGGGTTCCCCTGAGGACCAGGGTTGGGTACCACTGCTCTATCCAGCCTGGCGTACCTTGTGTGCAGCCCCTGCTCCGGCCTTCAGCAGGTAGCTGACGGTCTCCAGGTGGTTGTTCTCGCACGCCTCCATCAGCGGGGTGCGCTGGTCCTCGTCACAGATGTTCAGGTTCGCGCCGGCCTGGAGGGGGAGGGCACATGGACAAAACACAATGGATTTTTTCCGGGACTATTCACCACTAACGGCTGAATAAAGAACAGAATTTTCGCAAACGACAGTTGAAGTTGCTCCTTAGCTTGTGACATCAAATGTCACTGGCCGGGTTTCCCAGATTCGTTAAGAAGCTCAAAAACGCTAAGAGCTTCTTAAGAGCGTTCTAAGAACGCTCTAAAACGCTACTAGAACGCTCTTGAGAAGCTCTTAGCGTTAGAGCGTAAGAGTCAGGATCTGCACCTAGCTACTCAACTAGCTACACGGATCAGCTTAAGGGATTGTTGCTGCATGACATGAGAAGGGAGTCTTGAAAGCGGTGAGAGCTTGATACTTATGAACAAATACTTCCTGAACAGGAGGTCAGAGGTTGTTATAGAGCAAGTGGACGTGGCCGTGGAGGGAGAGGATAGTGAGTGATAACAGACAACCTGAACAGCAGGGGTCAGAGGTCACTTCAGAGAGGCCTGGAGGCTGACTGTCGAGGGCTAAAGGCCCAGGTGGAAGTGCGTGAGAACCCAGCATTCACTTCCTGGTTGCGATGTGTGGCTCACCTGGACCAACAGGTGGCAGATCTCCTGGTGACCTGCTTCTGCGGCGACGTGGAGAGGGGTGCGCTTGTTCTGGGTTTCCATCTTGAAGTTGGGGTCAATTCCATCGACTGGTGGACAGACAAAGATATTGGGTATCAGATAGACTCATCCATTGGATGAAAACGAATCTATCAGGCAGATACATTTACTTTGAACTTGTTCAGAAATACTTTTATTATGAAATTCAAAAGGTGCACATAGGGGGCACGGGAGTTGTTTATCTTCAATGTAAGTCTTTCAAATCGAGGCCAGAGGCAGTTATACACTTTAATAAAATGGCACTGTCACCCTGATGGAGACCAACTCACCAAGCATGAGCAGAACTTTCTGGAGTTCTCCCTGTTTGGCCGACACGTAAAGCTGCTTGGGGTGGAACCGCAGCTTTTTAGGCCTGACACACACACACACACACACACGGCACAAACACACACGCACACACACACACAAGAACATAAAACGGTTACAACCGTAACAAAGGATAAACCAGGATAGATAAGCATATGGAACAGCACTCTAAACCCTAACCCTTATATTTGTCTATTTTACATTTTACACATTTAGCTGACGTTTTAAAACCCAAAGCGACATACAAATATAGCACATAGTAAATACAGTGGATGAGAATAAAACATGATAAAATAATAAATCCAACATGAGTCAACCCAGTCTTGGTTCCTCACTTCTCAGTGTCCAGGGCCTGGAGGATGCTCTCCAGGGTCTCCTTAGGGGCCCCCAGCCCCAGGGCCCCAGCTCGGGAGCCTCCGGCGGGGGGAAAGGCGTCCAGCAGCAGACCCCCAGGAAGGCCATGAGGGCCGGACAGAGAGCTGTCGGCTCGGCCGCTGTGCTCTGCTCCCACGGAGACACGGGACGGGCTGGGGGGGGGGGAAACACGGGACAGGTCACTACGACCATCGGACTAACAGGCAAGATGGGGATTATTCTAAGTTGCATTTGATTCATTTAACAGAAGCCTTTATCCAAGATTATATACAAGTGGTGCACATGGAAAGTGAGCAGATAATCAAGGTACATTTTATTACCTTTAACAATGTTAAGGTCATGTAATGCGTTTTTATTATAAAGACAACATCTCCCTCCTTACCTTCCCTCTCCTTACCACACCCATCCCTGCAGTTCTCCACCTTCCCAGCCCCCTCCTTTCCCCCCACCCCAAAAGCCCCCACCAGCCCCTTGCCCCCTCCCAGCCCCCTCCCCCCTCCCCCCCCCCCAAAGCCCCCACCAGCCCCCTCCCCCCTCCCAAAGCCCCCACCAGCCCACTCCCCCCTCCCAGCCCCCTCCCAGCCCCCTCCCCCCCCCCCCCCCCCCAAGGCCCCCACCTCCCAGCCCCCTCCACACAACCCAACCCCCCCCACCTACCCTCCTGTGGTGGTGTCGGCCCTGCCCTCCAGGGCCCCGGGCGTGGCCTGCCCGTGGGGCGCCGGGGGGGCCACGGTGGAGGTGGTGTCGGCCTTGGCGATGGTGACCTCCTTGGCCTTGCTGGCCTCGTCCCCGCAGTGGGGGCAGAAGCTCTGGCCCTTCAGCACGGACGCACAGGACAGGTGGAACCGGTGGGAGATGCTGACGTCCGGCTGGCACTCCATGAAGGTTCCCTGGGGGAACGTCAGGAACACCTCAGTACCCTGGAGCACAGAGAGGAACCCTGGTGCACGGCAAGGAACCCTAGCCCACAGTCATGCTCAAGCCTAATCACATGACTTAGTATTATCATATATATGAAAGAATATGTAAATATATGTAAATATATTTACTAAATATATTTACTATGTAAATATATATATATATATATATATATATATATATATATATAAAATATACAGTACTGTGAGCACATTCTCAACAATGCACTTTTATTTTGCCTAAAAAATGGAGAAGACATTTTATTTTTATATAAAAAAAACAAAAAACCTAGGGTAACTAAGAACTTCCCACCGTACTTTTTACATGTATACATATACAGTAGATTATATACAATCACACACACAAACAAGTATATACACACACACGTATACACACACACACATTAATAACAATAGCAAACAGGACCTTCCCCCTCTGACTCTCACTGTGCATCTCCCCACCCCCAACCCTCCAGACCCAGGGGGGACGCCAGGTACTCACGGCCCTGCAGAAGAAGCCACATCCTGGGCAGCACTGGTGCTTGACCATGCCCCCCCGGTGGTCCTCACACAGCACCAGAAGCTGGACGGAGTTGGACGGCCTCATCATCTGCTGTTTCAACACGGCGCCATGGCAACGGCTCAGCAGGCCGTCCACGCTGTCCGTGGCCATGCACTTCCTGTCTGTGGCCATGCACTTCCTGTCGGCCAGCGTGAGGATCTCGCGGCATTTGGGCGTCTCCATGCGGCAGCTGCAGAGCGGGAGTTCCTGGGCCGGGTCGGCGTCCGACGCCGCTCGCGAGACACCTGAGGCAGAGGCAGAAGCAGAGCACCCCGCGGTGCCTTAAGTTTCACAACAGTACGTGCATTCATACAGGGTACCTATACAAACATATGTAACCCAATGTAACCCTAAATAACCTGTATATAACCTACATAAACCTATACGATAATTACCGTTAAAACAAAGCATTTCAATGTTCACTGTCTAGTTTAGCATTAGGGAGTCAGGTGGCTGAGCGGTTAAGGCATCGGGACAGTAATCTGAAGGTTGCCAGTTCGATTCCTGGCTAGGGAACATGACGTTGTGTCTTTGAGCAAGGCACTTCACCCTACTTGCCTCGGGGAGAATGTCCCTGTACTTACTGTAAGTCGCTCTGGATAAGAGCATCTGCTAAATGACTAAATGTAAATGTAACTAAATCATGTGGTCTTCTAGTAGCACTTCTCGGTTCTCCCAGCAGGGGGCGATGGCTCCCTGCTGCTGTGATGGCTCATCCTGCCCAGCAAGAACAGAGCGAGACAGAGCTGTCTCCCTCAGCACAGCTGTAGTCTTCCTCCTACTGAGCGCTTGGACATGTCAGTGCAAGGGAGAGACAACAACACAGAGACAACAACACCCTGACCAAGTAGCCTAACATCCACTCTACCTCCCCTCTTAAACAACAAGCACGTCTCCCCAAGGTCTTTTACCAGGGCTCCGGGAACACAGCAGCTTGTCCTGGACTGGGCGGTTGAGGTACTCCAGGGGCACTTCTGAGTACTCCTCACTGAAGCCGGACTGGGGCTGGGACTGAGGCTGTGACAGGCCGTACGTGCGCAGCTCAGTCTTGGTCTTGAGCTTCTTCTTGCGTTTCCTTGAGGGCCGGAGCCAGGCGCTGTCGCCCTTGGCTTTCTTCTTGAGTTTCTTCTTTAAGCTGGATTCGGAACTCTTTGGAGGAGCAGAACCACGTGTCAGAGGATTGATCAGTGTTTAACACGGCACCTCGTAAGAGTCGTGAGAGTTTACCAGGTCCGACTCGGTGCCCTCGTCCTCTCCTTCCTCCTCGGCCGAGTCTTCAGAGAACTGCTCCTCTCCCAGCTCCCCCTGCTCACAGGAAACAGACCTTTCAGCTCCAACAACAAGCCATCACCCACAATCCACTTCAACATCCGACTAAAGATACTTTCACGAAAAGATGAAAACTTAAACCCAATGAAGCCATTTATTAGACAAATTCCACCCAATAAAGCAATTGACTTGAAGTGTATATTTTATTTTTTTCGGTTTAAGCAGGACGGGTCTTTTGGGTAAAAGAGCTTCCAACCTGAGAAGTTGGACCTGCTGTAAGTCTCCTGTCCTGGGCGTCGACGTCTCCTTCCCTAGCCTGCTCCTGGTCCTCCTCCTCCTCAGACTCCTCCTCCCACTCCTCATCCTCCCAGGTGTTCTCCATCCTCTCTCCGTTCAGGTGGGTTTCTTCCTTGGGCTACAGGGGGCCACAGAAGGGTTAGGTTTACAACTGTAATTACACTTGATCACCCAAGACATGGGAATCCGCCATATCCTGTTCCATCTCAAATAGACGGGATAATCCTAGGGTTGCTCCACTGACTTCAGCACCAGGCCTATTATCACCAAGTTATAGACCGAGACTGCAGCTCTGGGGGTTTCTTCCTTGGGCTACGGGGGGCCACAGAAGGAGGGG
Source organism: Hypomesus transpacificus (assembly GCF_021917145.1). Classification (NCBI taxonomy): domain Eukaryota; kingdom Metazoa; phylum Chordata; class Actinopteri; order Osmeriformes; family Osmeridae; genus Hypomesus; species Hypomesus transpacificus. Next base: position 14,354,053 of record NC_061081.1, on the reverse strand, counting down.
AACCGTTTTAAAAACAGGGTCGCCACTCTTTTGTATTGATACATTTCAAGCACTTTTTGAGCACTTTTCAAAGATTTACATTTATATTTCGTTATTTGGCGCTCTTATCCAGAGCGACTTGCAGTAAGTACAGGGACATTCCCCCGAGGCAAGTAGGCCAGCCATGTACCTTGCCCAAGGACACAACGTCAAATTTGCAAGTTTTTTCTGATTAATAGCCCGATTCCCCTAACCGCTCAGCCATCTGACCCCCATGGGTAGTAGGGTGACTTGCTTTAGAAACTGGCATATAGTTATAAAAACAAAAAAAGTATCAGAATGTCAACTTTTCTTCGATTTTTGGGGAAAATGAGTGATTGTTGCAGTGGGGTCGGACAGACCTGCCCCCACTGCAAAAAAGAAATCCTGGAGGAAACACTGCAAATTGAGGGTTTCATGGACAGAGGGTGCTGTGCGCTGTACAGATTGTAAAGCCCCCTGAGGTAAATTGTGATTTGAGATTTTGGGCTATATAAATACAATTTGACTTGGATGGGAACCTGATTAGTATATAAGCTAGCTAGCATCTATATTAGCACAGTTCTATATATATATTTTGTTGCAGAAACTGCATTCTGCCAAGTAAATATAATTTGGCACTTAACAGCCATTTGTAATTAGGGTTTTTCAACCATAAGTCATTGAACCGGCATTTGACAGGCATGTTTGACAGTACTCAAAGTAATGTAGTGGAAACAAGGATAATTCCAAGCACTTTTAAGGACCTCTTCATTGCTCGGTAAATCCAAGCACTTTCAAGGTCTTGGATTTATAAAACTTTTCATCCAAGCACTTTCAAGTACTGTCCAGACCCGTGGCAACCCTGTCAAAGGTCTTAAAAGAGCCCGTTGTTTTGGCGGCCACAGAAAGAGAGGGACAGTTTTTTGACAGTCAAACCATGATCGGTCTTTTCTCAGAGCTCTCGTTTCTAAGAGGCTGTGCTTGTGAGGATGTGGTGTACGTAAGCAGAGACCTGGGGGGCCTCGGCAGACTGCTGGATCTCTGTGAACATCTCCAGCATGGTCCTCTGACGCAGCCCTTTGGTCTTCTTCTTGGGAATCAGGCTGTACGTTCCCATCTTCCTCTTCTTCTTCCTGAATGCCAGCGCTGCAGAAAGGAAACAGGTGAAGAAGACAGCGCTGCAGAGAGGAAACATGTGAAGAAGACAGCGCTGCAGAGGAAACAGGTGAAGAAGACAGTGCTACAGAGAGGAAACAAGTGAAGAAGACAGCGCTGCAGAGCGGAAACAGGTGAAGAAGACAGCGCTGCAAAGAGGAAACAGGTGAAGAAGACAGCGCTGCAGAGAGGAAACAGGTGAAGAAGACCTCCGCAACGTTCTACACATTCTTCTCAGTGACCTAGAATACTATACAATAGAATGGAACACAATATCATAGAATGGAACACAATACAATAGAACGGAACACAATACAATGGAACGGAAAAAAAAGAACAGAAAGGGAAACCATAGAATAGAGTATACTATTGAATTTACTAGAATAGAATATACTAAAATAGAGTAGAAGTCATGTTATCTAAACAGCTGTGCTAACTACGTATCCCAGTATGTCGGTTAAAAATCGTACCCGCCGTGGGCTTGGATGAAGGGGCACTGGGCAAGTTGTTTTGGCTCTGAGGTAGCTGGTTCTGGGAGGGAGGCGGGGGCGGAGGCTTGTCCACCTCTGGTCCTACCCGGCTCTCCTCTTTCGCACTATTTGGTTCTTTTAATTCCCTGTTTAAAAGCTGAAGAAGACAAAGAAAACAAAAAACAGCATGTAGCAACAGCAGGAGAACCCACAACTCAAACTTGCGTCCCCAAAAAAGGGCAATCGCCGACTTTATAAACCGCCAAATTCCATGACCCGCTCATTCCTTGTGACTGCAGGGGTTGAGGGCTACCTTTAGTGTCTGGTTGGAGGCAGGTCTGGACATGGTCTTGCGTGCTCTGTGTACTGCGATAGGTGGATGCCCAGGGGAGGTGCCATTCTCAGTCTCTGTGGGCCCCTGCTCTGACGCGGTCCTCATGCCAGGCTCAACCCTCCCTGCTCCCAGAGACGGGCCACGCTCGGCTGCTGAGGGAGGGAGGGATTTGTCCGTGTGTTCCACCCCTGTTGTGGTGCCCGAAGGCGACCAGCTAGTCCTGTGTGGGGTGGCCCCCAACGCCAAACCCAACGCGCCCTCTTGCTGCTTGCTGAGGACGTATCCGTTGCTGCCCGTGAGGGAGCCGTGAGGGGGCGGCTCCAGGTCCATCAAGCCGTTCTCGGCGATTGGCTGGGAGCTGTTGCTAGGGGAGGGGTAGGAGGCGGGGCTGTGGTGCCTGGGGCCCGCCTTTGTGATGTCGTAGGTTCCGTTTAGCTCCGCCTCAGGCCTGGGAGACGATGCTAGCCTGGCTGCGGCCTTCTTGTCTCTCTCTGTGAGGAGTCACACACACACACATGTCAGTCTCATTGACGTCTGTTCGACATCAGCCTGTCTGATATCTCAGGAGACAAACCCACCTCCTTCCTCCTCCTCCTCCTCTCTTCCCCTGGTGGACTCCATCTTCTCCGCAGCAGGTCCCCCTCTGCCCACACTCTTACCCACACCTGTGTGCTGAAAGGAGAAGATGCACACCGGTTGAGGGTTTATGTTGGTTAAGGTGCAGTTTTAATGGTATATGTGAAGACCCTGTGACACTGTCAAAAAGGGCTATACAAATGAAAAATGTAATAACGCATCATTTCCAGCTCGTAAAGGTATCGCTAACAGCGGACTTCACTGCTGTTGGGTCGTTAGGACAACAGCATATAGTATTGCTGGCAACTTGACAAACGCAGACTTAGGAACACTACCAGGATTGGCCGGGTTTCCCAGATTCGTTAAGAAGCTCTTAACGCTAAGAGCTTCTTAAGAACGTTGTAAGAGCGTTCTAGAGCGCTCTTAGAACGTTCTTAAGACGCTCTTAGCTCTTAACATTGTGAGTTGCTTCAAACAGGGGCGAGGCCAATCAAGAGGTAGACCACCAGACAATAATTCTTAGAGGGTAAACATAAGTTTGGGACTGCTCCAATGGTAGGTTCCCCACATGGTGTCCAGTAGATAACATCATTGGGAAGGACTAACAGCCCAAGGAGGAAGATAAGAGTTATTTGCATAATCAAACCCTTTACTGGGAAGCTCTTAACGACTCTGAGCTAATCACCCTGACTGTTACTGTGTAACTCTCGGTTGTTCTCTCCCTCTCTGTTGTTCTCTCCCTGTCTGTTGTTCTCTCCCTGTCTGTTGTTCTCTCCCTGTCTGTTGTTCTCTCCCTCTCTGTTGTTCTCTCCCTGTCTGTTGTTCTCTCCCTGTCTGTTGTTCTCTCCCTGTCTGTTGTTCTCTCCCTCTCTGTTGCTCTCTCCCTGTCTGTTGTTCTCTCCCTGTCTGTTGTTCTCTCCCTCTCTGTTGTTCTCTCCCTGTCTGTTGTTCTCTCCCTCTCTGTTGTTCTCTCCCTGTCTGTTGTTCTCTCCCTGTCTGTTGTTCTCTCCCTCTCTGTTGTTATCTCCCTGTCTGTTGTTCTCTCCCTCTCTGTTGTTATCTCCCTGTCTGTTGTTCTCTTCCTCTCGGTTGTTCTCTCCCTCTCTGTTGTTCTCTCCCTGTTTGTTGTTCTCTCCCTGTCTGTTGTTCTCTCCGTCTGTTGTTCTCTCCCTGTCTGTTGTTCTCTTCCTCTCGGTTGTTCTCTCCCTCTCTCTGTTGTTCTCTCTCTCTCTGTTGTTCTCTCCCTCTCTGTTGTTCTCTCCCTCTCTCTGTTGTTCTCTCCCTCTCTCTGTTGTTCTCTCCCTCTCTCTGTTTCTTTCCCTTTCTACCACACATCTGTTTCTCTCTCTGTCAACCTCTCCAACATTGGCTTTATGACCGAACACCCCCTGCACCCTCCTTAAGGAGAAACCTTTGGTTCAGCTAATCTTCTTTGCTTGTATTTCCCATACACTAAACAAACAACTTCTTGGCTTTAGTTAAAGGAACAAAGCTAGCACACTAAATTGTGTCTGGTGGTAATATACAGTGTGGTAACGTACAGTGTATATTGTATATTGTGTAAATTGTGTTAGTATATAGCTAGTAATTGCTATACTGATTGGAACCACACAAGATTTTCAGTGTAGCCTATATGGTTGAGTGACAAAAAAAATGATTGGATTTTGATTTAGCTCCTTCTCCTTACGGGAACAACCCAACACAAACAAAAGAATAGCTTAACCCTATGTCCTTTTCACATTGAAACACTTTATTTATCAAGTTTCCGGTTCACAGCAACAGACCTACATGGTTCTAACTTTGGAGAAAAAAATATCACAATGAAACAGCAGGCCAAACAGACAGACAGCCTCATAAAATAGTGACTCCAGGGAAACACAGAAGACTTCACGCAGCAAAAAACAGATCTACCTCTTCACAAGCTCAGGGATTCCAACTTCTGAGTGTGGCCAAACTGAATACCACAGCTGAGAAGACGGAGCAGGTCAGAAGGTTCAGTGCCGACAAGAAGTTCAGTATCTACCCCCTCTCCCCCTACCAGACCGCCCCCACCCCAGCCACGTCATTCCTCACTCCTGCCTTCCGATTGGCCGCCTCACCAGACACCTGCCCCTGCAACTGCCAGAAAATGTCCACTTTTAAGGTGGCACCTGCTCCAACACTGCTTCTCAGACTGTCCTCCAGGGGTGCCGCATCACAGTAAAAGACACCGTTGTTGTGTAAAGGTTGTACTCCTGTTGTGGAGAAGGTTACAGCCTAGCCTAGCCCAGTCATCAGCTGTCTCCAGACACCTCTCTCTCCTCACCCCGCAGACACAGGTGACCCACTCCGCACCGACAACCCATCTTGGCAACCTGCCACCATCCAAAACAGAAGCGGTCTGAAGCCACCGGCTCCGGGCTGGTGACAGAAACCTTTTGTTTAGGAGTTTCCCTTCAGGCTTATCTCAGACAATTCATTTGAGATATATCGATCCTCGACACGTATGATCAGAGACTTGGGACAACAGGGAAGTTTGACAATGTCTTTCACGGGAAGTCTTTCCCCTTCAGTCATGTACTCTGGACTGGGTGCACGTCTGACAGAGATGTTTACATTTCGGGTCAAGAAGAATCCCACGACGATATGCCCAGCCTGCAAAAAATTGCGCGGTGCTGTTAGAAATCAGAGCAGGAGAGGTCCTAGGACACTCAGTTCCCAGCCTGTACTGGGCTCCAACAACTCAGGGAAGAGGCAGGTTTGCTATTGGAGGCATGTTTACAGAAGAAATATAGAAGGATTCTGGACAGCATTTCCTAAACCCTTCCAGGACCTCAAAATAGCAGAAGATTTGCAAATCATTGATAGTTGATGCACAGAAAGTCTTCAGAACACCTCCTCTGCCTTCAGAAGGAAACCCTCCCCTCCCCCCTGTATTTATTGTCTCTAGGATCCAAAACAACATGCAGGCGTGTGTGATGATGTTCGTTATTCTCTTTCAAGACATCTTTCAGACAGCCAGATCTGGAAGAGGAGCCTTGCTGAGCTGCTGAGAGGAGAGGAAGCAGGTGGTCTGTCAGAGCCTGCCGTCAGAGGGGCCTTGGTCTGGTCAGGACTACAAGGCCAGCTAGAGGTGTAAAACTTCATGCTCGGGCGTGAACGATTCCAAAGATCTACGCCAGACAGAGTTAAGAGAGGGAGAGGAGACCTTTAGTTCGTCTGTCCGTCCCCCACCCCCTCTCGCGAACTGCAGAAAACCTCCTACAACTGTACATCTGTGAGTCCTCAGCTTTCCCCCTGCTGGTCAGAGCAGGAACTGCACGTTGGAGAGAGAAAGGGAGGGGGAGGGGAGAGAAAAAGGGCCGTCTGCAGATCTCCGCCATTTCGTAACCAGATTGTTTACTGACACTACGTACCAACTGCTGATTTGTAACCACTAGATGGGGGACATGGTGGAGCGACTAGCATGGGGAAGAGGTTGGTGGGACTAGGGGTTGAGAATCCTGATCTACACCTGTGGACTATGAGCTACCACACAATAAAAAAAACTACCAAAAAAATTATGAAACATTTCTACAGTTAAGCCAGATGAGTAAACAGGCAGTAGCATCTTAACATGGCCGTGCTTCTGCCAAGCACGGCAGCCAAAAAACAGTCTACACGTTTTATGACAATGACGAGCAGGCTATGGAGATATGAAGATGCTTTGGTATAAAGTAGTCTTGCAGAAAACGTGCCGTTTATAGTTAAATTCGCTTTTTCGTTAGGTGGATGACCTCCACCAAACCACCCCATCCCAACAGACCAGCAGCATGTGAGTAGACATGCCCGTGATCATATGGGACGCTGCCCAGGGGAAACCTCTTCTGCTTCTGAGGAAGAGTCCTCCGAGTGAGAAAAGGCTAGTGACAGATAGACAGCTCGTTTAGAGAGATAGACAGCTCGTTAGAGAGAAAGACAGCTCGTTAGAGATAGACAGCTCGTTAGAGAGAAAGACAGCTCGTTAGAGATAGACAGCTCGTCAGAGAGATAGACAGCTCGTTGGACAGATAGACAGCTAGTGACAGAGATAGACAGCTCGTTAGAGAGATAGACAGCTCGTGACAGAGATAGACAGCTAGTGACAGAGATAGACAGCTAGTGACAGAGATAGACAGCTCGTTAGAGATAGACAGCTCGTTAGAGAGATAGACAGTAGTTGGACAGATAGACAGCTAGTGACAGAGATAGACAGCTCGTTAGAGAGATAGACAGCTAGTGACAGAGATAGACAGCTTGTTAGAGAGATAGACAGCTAGTGACAGAGATAGACAGCTCGTGACAGAGATAGACAGCTAGTGACAGAGATAGAGAGCTCGCGAGACAGAGTGAGGGATTATGTAATAATAATAATAATTTAAAAATACACTAAAGGATCTTAAGAATCAGGGTTTGAAGAGGAACCTGGCATTAAGGAACAGAAGACAGTAACCAATTTCAAAAGGATCTTTCCAGAACACCACAGCCCAAAACGCAACCAGACACATCTCTTCGGGGTCCTTTCACTGCTTCAGGTATGGCCAATGAGTCCCTTTTGCCGAAAACATGGACCAATCCATGAAGAATCTTGAACTGTCCTGTTTCTACCCGGTAACACAGCTTAAATGTGGGCTTCAATAGAAAGAAAGCCTGAGGAATCCCTGAAAAGCTGTAGGATGAAGCAGGCTGAAAAGGCCTTCATTACAAACTCTCTGACCAGGCCACGAGACTCTAATGAGGAGGGTAAGCTACCAATGACACAATTAAAAATCTCTGGTAAAAAGAGCATCTACATCCAAGACATTCAACACAGAAACCCAACGTGCCTACAAAGCAGACCATTCAGCACCAACAATGGGGAAAGAGAACATTAATGCCTCTTTCTCACTGATGAAATGTGCGCTTGCAGCAAGCATCATACCTGCTTTCTGTTGGCCTCCATTGAGAAGGAGAGGTTGAGGCAGACACAGAGAGAGAGCAAGAGAGAGAGAGAGAGAGCAAGAGAGAGAGAGCGGGAGTCTCGAACAGACCGTTCCTCTTCCTTCCTCTCTCCGCATGCACACATTCACCTCGTCGGTCATGTGACCCCACAGCTCCCTCTGTCGGTGGCTCAGCACGGAGGGCAACCACAGAGCATGCCCAGTCAGTTCGAATTTCAATGGCTTCCCTTTTTTTCCCTTTCTTCCCCTCCCCTGGCTCCCCCTCGAACGCTTAAAGACCTTAGCGCCAACGAACGAACGGCCATTTCAGGAGCTGCTTATAAAGAAGAAGAAAAAAAAAGGGGGGGGGAGGAGGAAGAAAATAGAAAAGAAAAGCGGTTGGTGTTTAGGGAGGCTGTGGAGCAGTGAGTTGGAGGCTGGAGGGAGCCATGGGTCTTCATTGGTTTAGCCCACGCTGAAGCGGACAGGGGGAGCAGGGTTAGATAACTCCATCGCCACCTCCACCCTACCAACAGCCTCTTATCTCCATCAGGCCCCAGGGCTGGGAACCGTTGCAGACAACGTGATATCAGCTCAATCGCAACAGACAGGTGAACCAGCTGCATACTTATATCGTAAACGCAGGGTTGAGGAAGAAGATCGTTGAGATATTCCTGTTTTGAAACGGGGACTGTGCTATAGCCTGGTGGTATCGTAAACGCAGGGTTGAGGAAGAAGATCGTTGAGATATTCCTGTTTGAAACGGGGACTTTGCTATAGCCTGGTGGTACGATCACGGAAGGGTGAGGTTTCCAGAGAGGAACGTGACGCAGGTGGAGCTGGGCCCAGAGAATCAAACTAACAACTTATGAACATGTTCCACTACTGGGTCTCCCCGCATGCGTTACAAACACACTTACACTCGCAAATGTAGGGGTCGGATTCAGACATGCCGATACAGTTTTGCTCTAAATATCTCTCTTAATCTTCCCTCTTTCAACTCGGGAGAATTCTGACATCATTCCCACTCCGTAGTCCACACCTTGATCACATGACAGTAGTGGAGTTAGACAGGCACAATGTAGGTTAGCTATCAAGGGGGTCGTTTTGGGAAATGGACACTAAAAGTACATCCAAAGTCCTTCAAAGTTAAATCAGGGATTCTTCCTCAAGACAATGAAAAGACAGTTTCAGCAAAAGACTAAAGTTGTTTCATGTTTTGAATTTTAACACATATCAGCCCAGTACAGCCCTCAATTGTAACGCTGGCTTCTTGCCGTGGAGGTTTGGAAGGTTTTGTCACCATAGCTTAGTAGACAGTCAGCCTATACTGAGCATGCTCAGTAGATGCAATGTCAGTCATTTTGAAGCTTTGTAAACTGCCAGGCAGCGAGACAGGATTCCAGCTTAAAGCAGTCCCTTCACTCACAACCAAACAAACGACGCTCCAATGGAACACACAACCTTATACTACATGTAGGGTCATTATATTAGGGTAGAATTTCACCGTTTATTCAGGAGTCAAGTTCCTTCTTGAGACCGAAAGTGAATTTGAAAACAGAGAGGAAGAATGTGGAGTGCGGGGCCAGGATGTTACAGGATCTTGCCGTTGACACAGTGGAAGTGACCACACACAAAGAGAAAACAACCCCATGTCAGAGGAACATTTAATGCACATCTCTTATTGGCTGAGCCTTGTGCATCACAAAGAGCCCAGGCATGCACACCAAAAACACACAAAGGACAAAATAACTTAGATCTGAGACTCAACTGTGAAATGGACAATCGTCGAGGCTTCAACGCTGGCAAACAATCAGTCAATCACAGGTGTCTCCGAAGGCAGCCATTTAAACAAAGACAGCTATTTTACTGGCGGTGTCTGCCGTTCAGATGAGTCACCTAACAGGGGTGTCTCATCCTGTTTCAGTGGGCCCAGAGCGTGCTGTGGGAGGTGGGTAGAGTTTGCCCTACATTACCAAGGCTGGGATGCATTACAAGGGACAATCCCGGCCTGAACAGAGAGCCGTGTCCCACCCTGAACAGAGAGCCGTGTCCCACCCTGAACAGAGAGCCGTGTCCCGGCCTGAACAGAGAGCCGTGTCCCACCCTGAACAGAGAGCCGTGTCCCACCCTGAACAGAGAGCCGTGTCCCACCCTGAACAGAGAGCCGTGTCCCACCCTGAACAGAGAGCCGTGTCCCATCCTGAACAGAGAGCCGTGTCCCACCCTGAACAGAGAGCCGTGTCCCACCCTGAACAGAGAGCCGTGTCCCGGCCTGAACAGAGAGCCGTGTCCCACCCTGAACAGAGAGCCGTGTCCCACCCTGAACAGAGAGCCGTGTCCCGGCCTGAACAGAGAGCCGTGTCCCACCCTGAACAGAGAGCCGTGTCCCATCCTGAACAGAGAGCCGTGTCCCACCCAGCCAAGTCCACATTCCAGGACTGGTTGTCCCAACATTGTGTCTGACAAGTTGAAAGACAAAAGCCTGTCGTTTCAAGACGAACTACCCAGTTAAATGGCTTGATCGATTCGCCAATCATTAAACCAGTCCATTCAGCCCTCCCCTCAATGGTGATTTGTTACTATAGAAAAAGGAAAGCGATGGAAAAAATACGACACTGCCGTCTTTTGTTTTTGTTGTGTTCTTTTTTTTTAAGGTGTAAAAGCTCAAAATGTGATTGTCTACATATTCTGTCTCCGTCTGGACTTGGGAGAATTAAATGAAAACAAAACACTGCTTTTTCTAAAGGAGCCACTGAAGTACCAGGAGAAGAAGGGGAGCCTTCACTGACGAGGAAGGAGAGTAGAGATCCACACACAAACGTCTAGCTCCCCAGTTACCATACATGCAGGCGTCCCTGCCTGGGTCACATGACCAACTCTCCACAGAAAGCTCTGACATGGTCCTCACTGAGCATGCCCAGATGGAGCCTTGCTGTTCTTCATGGAGAAGGAAGAGGAGGGAAAAAAGATTGCAGCCATTTCGTGAAACGACATCAAGAGACAACAATAAGGGATTGGTCAGGAGTTAGACTGTTATCTTGTTTCTCTACATGCCTAGTCACGATATCATCCTTTTGAATCCGTCTCGATTACTGAGACAATCCAACATCACTTTTTCTGTCTTTATGACATTTGCCACTCCTTACGCAATATTTTCAGGAGATCTATGATTAAGATGTTAGAGAAGTGGGCTCTGTCAACTGTAAAATAACAGAGCATCTGGATTTGGCTTTCCGGAAAAAGCTGTTGTTGGAACTGCAAGCAGATTTCTATTCCAGGGACAGACTTGACATAACAAGACTCAAAATACAATACAAACGATTCTCCCATCTCGTCTCCTTCTCAGAGGAGCTGCTTTTGAGACAAAGACCTTATCTTTAATCCTATCAAGGCGTCTAAGAACATCCGTTTGAGACTATCAGATTTCCTATTCTTCTGTCTAGGGGACTGATGTGACATTCTAACTTTCCTTTATGATCACCTTCTTGGGATTGGATGGAAAAACCCAAACTAAGTCCTGAGAACACAGAGATAACTTACACTTCTACAACACCTGAACAGGACAAAGTCCAGTCCGTAACTTCTACCTTCACTGAGAGAAGGCAGCTGAGGGTGGTAAAGCGAGCAGACTGAATCACAGAGAGTAGACTGACTCACAGAGAGTAGACTGAATCACAGAGAGTAGACTGACTCACAGAGAGTAGACTGAATCACAGAGAGTAGACTGAATCACAGAGAGCAGACTGAATGCCAGAGAGTAGACTGAATCCCAGAGAGTAGACTGAATCCCAGAGAGTAGACTGAATCACAGAGAGTAGACTGAATCCCAGAGAGTAGACTGAATCACAGAGAGTAGACTGAATCACAGAGAGTAGACTCGTACTCAACCTGAAGGAGACGTTCCCTCCCTGCCTGCCGTACCGAACAGGCAACAGGGAACTGCGCTGAAGCTGTACCTTCTGAGAGGGTTTTGCCCTTCAGCGGTGTGATTTGCATGGCAATACTATGATGAAGCCTAACAAGATGCCCCATAACAACCTACGAACTGAGACCCTGCTAACAGAGATACATTAACCAAAAAGATATCCTCCCTTTAAACCATTCCTGATTAGAAACTGGGCCGACCAACACAATCACTACAAACAGCCATCCAACCTGCCTCCACAGTAAGTACCGTGAGCTACAGCGGTGACAACACACCGTCATGTACTTGCTTGATCTACCAAATGATTCCTATAGAAACAAGGTAATGAGGATTGTCTTGCTGAACTTTAGCCTAAGATATAATTCAATGTGATGACCCCCCCCCCCACTCCTTAGCATACCTTTGTAAGCAGACAAGCCGTGGCTTTGAGGAGCCGAGTTGACTCTATAGAAACAGGCAGTTGTTGCTGTGAAGACCAGAGGCCTACTCGCCGGATCTCCCTGTGGTGCAGTACCCTCTCTGGCCAGAAGGAGAGCTACTGAGCACCCATGAGCATGCTCACTGGAGCCCATGGCTTCACGGGGTTGAGAGAGAAGGCGAAGGCCTTCCTGGCTGAGCCTCGTGTCGACTGAGAAGTGGAAGCAAGCACTGGCTCTTGTGAACTTCAACATCAAACTGGTTTAATGCATCATCCTGTTGTTCTAACTCTCAGCACCAAAGCCTTTTCCCTATGAAGAAAAGGTTGATGGCAACTGTCGTGATTTTCAAACTGGCAAAAAAATATTGGGTCACTAGGGATACGCGGATTCCAAATGCATTTTTGTTACATTTCAAGGACAACATGAAGGATAATACAATATAACAGGTTCAACAACCCACTTGACAGCACCACCAAATACTGGCTAACTATGTAAAGCAGCTCACAGACCTAAAAGAAAGCATATAAAGATGGATATGGACGAGGGAGGGATGGTTAACACATTTCTATGAATGATTCAAGCTTCCAACTTCACAAACTGAGGTCCAATTAGGGTACATTAATTCATTCCACAACGTCATCTCAAGCAATATTAGAAAAGTAAGAATGTGAGATGGCCCTGGAGCGCCCTCTGTCGGACATAAGCATTTCCTATCCAAATGTGAACAGCTCTAACATTGGCTATATCAGTGCTTTGTTAATCAAAAAACTGAGTGAAATTATGAGCTTTTTTCAACATGGTGTCTACTTGGGTGCATGTGAAAAAAGAGCCAATATATAGCTAAATGTTTACTTCTGCATAATGGCTTAGTGGCCTGTTCGCGGTTCACCGACAGAGCAGTTGTTAGAGTTGCAAACCAGTTACTGTCCAGTCAAGTGTTTAATATTTGTGAAAATAGAGTTCAAGCATAGACATTGTACAGGTCGTTACACCATCTCACAGTCATAGCTACCACACGTTATCTTGCTAGCTACCAAATAGTTAAAGGACAAGCGCTACTCTTACAGTACCATCAAGTGAACCCGTTCATGACTCTAGAGCTATCTACCCTGCAAAGACATTTAATGAAATCAAGTTCACCGCCTCAGAGTGCTTGGTCAACTTTAGCATCAGTATTTTCAGCGAAGCGCTTTCTACCAGCTTGCGCTAGTTAGCAGAAAGTGGCTAGCAAAACATATCCCTACATCGTGGATGTAGTGCCGTGGTCCTTTCCAGCGACAATAGCTAGACAATACACATTGTGCTTGTATTTAGCATTAGTACTCAAGCTATAACTATGGCATTTAAAGAATAACCGTTTTAGTAATACCATTTGAAAAGGTACAAATAGTATATTGAAGCCGGATAGTTATATGGCCCTGGAACGTGTATAACTGCTCAAACAAGCGGCATCCATTCATTAGGAATGAGCTATTCAGGTTCTCGGGCAATGCATCCTCCAAGCTATTCAAGCAGTCAAACGCGCTTCCAACACAAAAGCAGAGGGGTCTTTGGATTGACAGTGCCGGGCGGGCAGTTTGAAATATAAGGCAAAAAAGGATATAATAACACAAACTCATATCCGGTCTTCTAGCCTAAAACTGTACATGCCCTTGCTATGAATGACCCCTTGCATTCTTGAGTGAAAAAACACCATTGCAATGCGTTAAGATTGACATAGATGGGAAGCACTTACCTCGGCTCTCACCGAAGCCATGGTTCCTCTGCCTGAGTCTCCGCCCACTCATCCAAATACGTCATGACACAGCAAGCGCAAAGCGACTGCGTTAGATTCCCATAATAATCGGTATAATGTGCCATGTCCTCCTAACTTGTCCAAAGTAACGTAACTGGTTTTGACTGTCCCTTTCGCATTATTAACTATTTGTCCACAGTATAGGAAGTTGAAATGCCAACATGGCGAATGACGAAAACGGAAATATTCAGGCCAAGACGGTAAGTGCCAGAGTTGTTTTGTATAGGCCTATATATTTGTTGAATTCTTTTTAAATATTTGTTTTTAAACAAATACAGCATATATCTTTATCTATAAATATACTATTTATACATAAATACATATATATGTGCATACTCTATTTATAATGATCATGCATATTTGTCATCGTCATCTCCCTCTCTAAGCTCCCTTCTAAATTCAGGTAGCATGGCTGCAGGCTGTGGCCCGTGTCCTTGTGTGACACTCGTGCTCAGGGATTTAGGGATCCGTAGTTTCTATGGCAACAGAAGTACCGCTGCAGTAAACAGAGAACCAGAGGTGAAGCTCGACCCTTACTGGCACATCTCTCACTGCTAACTTTGTCATGGCTCATTGCTCACCACTGTTCACCCACTTGCGTACTGTATTTCACACTGTCAAATACAACCGTGCAGGATTTCTCATAGACATGGTATGTTTCCCTTGTTATGTGCCATTAAGGCTGGTACACACCCTGAGGTTGATAAACACAGTAGTCCATCTTCCACCTTGCCTAGCCATCCATCTGAGATGTGGTTACTTTGTGGCTAGTACAGACCGTTCCTTGACTGACCACAAAAAACTGTTGCACTTCTGATCTTTCATCTACTTTCTATATGAATCATTCAGTCATTGCTTTAGATAAAAGCACCTGGTAAAATAATACAATGTCAAACTGCATGTAATGTAGTCAATCTACTATCTACCCTATGGAACACGTGTTGTCACTTAGCAACCTTACCTAAGTAAACATATAACCTGTGCATGTGGACTGTATGCTAGTTTGTATATATTTTAGAGAAAGAAGATATGGCAGTACAGGTAATCATTTTATTGATACACAATTGCACAAATCTTATTGAAAATGGTCAATTCAAACGGTACACGGATCAATCAGGAGCTACAATTTTTTTGTGCTATTTTTTCCAAATATCTATAGGCACCTTAAAACAGTTTACAGATAGAAAAATACAAAACCACACACCACTTATCAGTATGTGAGGGGGAAAAGAACGAACAACAAGCTAAAACATGAAGGACTTGATAAAGCTATAGTACCTTTGGTGATGAGGAGTCTGGAGAACTGATAAAGGCATTGTGAAGTCACTTAAGGAACGAGATGTTAGGGGACAGAAAACAGAAAAAAAAACTAACAACAGAATTGCACGTCTTGTGTCATTATTTCTCAACTGTTTTGTCCAAAGATCACTCAGCAGGTTCAGGGTCCACAGTCTGAGAGGACAGACAGGTTGGGGAAGGCCCTCCACGGCCTCCAGAGCCGTGTTAGGATTCCTCAGGTGCCCGGAGAACAGGGTCCAGGGAGGGGAGCAGGGTCGTGGGAGGGGAGCAGGGTCCTGGGGGGGGGGGACAGGGTCCTGGGGGGGGAACAGGGTCCTGGGGGGGGGGGGGGGGAACAGGGTCCAGGGGGGGGACAGGGTCCTGGGGGGGGGGGGGGGGGACAGGGTCCAGGGGGGGGGACAGGGTCCTGGGGGGGGAACAGGGTCCTGGGGGGGGGGGGAACAGGGTCCAGGGGGGGGACAGGGTCCTGGGGGGGGAACAGGGTCCTGGGGGGGGGGGGGGGGGGAACAGGGTCCAGGGGGGGGAACAGGGTCATGGGGGGGGGGGGGGGAACAGGGTCCAGGGGGGGGGAACAGGGTCCTGGGGGGGGGGGGAACAGGGTCCAGGGGGGGGGGAACAGGGTCCTGGGGGGGGGGGAACAGGGTCCAGGGGGGGGGGAACAGGGTCCTTGGGGGGGAACAGGGTCCTGGGGGGGGAACAGGGTCCAGGGGGGGGGGGGTCCAGGGTCCTGGGGGGGGAACAGGGTCCTGGGGGGGGAACAGTGTCCAGGGGGGGGGGAACAGGGTCCTGGGGGGGGGGGGAACAGGGTCCAGGGGGGGGGGGGGAACAGGGTCCTGGGGGGGGGGGGGGGGACAGGGTCCAGGGGGACAGGGTCCAGGGGGGGGGGGGGGGACAGGGTCCAGGGGGGGAGAACAGGGTCCAGGGGGGGAGAACGGTGTCCTGGGGGCACTAAAGAAGAACGACTGGGGAAAAAGGTCCCGGTTTCCTCCCAAACAGAAGAAGCTACCAAATGGAGGTTGAAATGGGAGATGAGGTCATTTAAGGCATGGGTCAACTTAGAAGGAGGACATTCTAACATGGACATGGAGTCCCAAGGTGGGAGACGCCGATCCAGTGATTTCAACTGAAAGAATCTGCTTCATAGAATGAACAGAAACTGCTGAATACACACACACTCAAACATACATGGAGAGATATAAAAACAGTTTCAAACCGTCAAAAGTGCTGTCTTGCGTACACATTAGCTCACAGTTTGTTAGTTCAACATACTTTTCTGCTTTGTGAGAGTACATGGTTCTTAATTAAAAGGCAATGGTCATTACACACACACAGACAGAACAGAAGTATTTAAGGCCATAACCAACTGAAATTTCACCCAGGATGAAAATAATGATTTGGAACTACATTATCTTTTAGGAATGACAAAAAACAATCTTTGATATCACAGTTCTCATACAGATATCTGTTGAAGATTACGATGAGGATGATAATGAAATAGATACATGTTTGAGGAACTCGTAGCTGGTGCATCACAAGCTAAGGTGGTTACTTCTTCCTGAAGTCAACGCCAGTGTTTTCAGTTCAAGTTTGTGTAGGTTCTGTTCTGTACCAGCAGAGGGCGCACAAACACCTTGTGATCTCCAGCAGTTTTACTCTCCTGCACTCCACCCATGTCAGGAACGAGCAACGTCATGCATGATGACAAGTGGTTGAATCACGGTAGTGCATACGAGGAGAGGCTAATATAAAGGCCGTCTTTGGGTTGAAGTCAAAACGGGCTAGGACTAGTCAGTCGGCCACGGGCTAGGACTAGTCAGTCGGCCGCTCGTGCTCCTTAACATCCCAGATGCCAGAAATATTTGATTAATGGCCGACTGACTATAGCAGGGAGAGACTACAAAGAGCTCCTTACTGGCTCATCTTTGCTCTCCAATTCGTCTGAGACATCCTTAGCCCTGGGGAAACGGACTTAAAACGCTTTGACACACAAAACAATATGCCGATTATCAGTTACAATTCCCTTTTTGTGTTTCTAAATCAAAGGAAACAACCTCAAAGAACACGTGTGTCCCGTGCGGTTCCTGCTAGGGCTGCAGTACCCTACATGTCCAGCAGGGAGGGTTGAGAACGTTGTCTACTGCCGGCTGTTGAAGCTGGAGTTCTCACTGCTACAGCTCTCCTCGTAGGTGGGAGGGGGTTCTGGAAGACAACCATTAAAACATTAGAGTAAGACCTCTCTCTCTCTCTCCCTCTCTCCCTCTCTCTCTCTCTCTCTCTCTCTCTCTCTCTCTCTCTCTCTCTCTCACCAGAAAACTGGTTAGTTATTCATATCAGTGTCTCATGTTAATGGGACACCGCTAAGAAGCAGGAACAGTGAAGCATTAGCAGTTTGAGGGACCAGCTGAGGAAGGGTGACCCCGGACCGGAGCCCTTCCGGAGACTCACCATGTGGGTAGTCCCAGGTGCTGTACTCGGGAGGCAGGATGAGAGGGCAGGTGGTGGGCACGGGGGCGGCATTGTCGTCTGTGAAGAACGGTATGGTGGCCCCAGTGGACACACAGAACAGACGGGTTGAGGAGTCGGCACCATTGCCACCCCTCTGACCCGGGGGGGAGAAGGCGGCGCCCGGCGCGTAGCTGACAGCGCTGGAGGACAGGGAGGCCGGCTGGCCAGACGGATCCTGCTGGGAGTGGCTCTTAGTGGGGATCTCCTCGCTGGCCAGCCCACCGGCTCCCAGCTCCTCCCCCACGTCCTCCTCGGCTGGGGGGGCGCTGGGGGTCACCACGCCCGGGCTGGGGGCCGCGGGGGTCGGGGGCTTGGGTCTCGATGGAGACAAGTTCACAGCCATGTTTCCGATGTAGATGGGGAGGGTGACGATGACTTCGGGTGACTTCAGTGATACCTACAGTCGCCAGAACACACAAAACATTACATTTATCTTGAGTAATTTAGCAGATGCTCTTACAGACTTACAATAAATACAGGGACATTCCCCCGAGGCAAGTAAAGTGAAGTGCCTTGCCCAGGGACACAACATAATTTTGCACGGCCGGGAATCGAACCGGCAACCTTCTGATTATCAGCCCGATTCCCTAACCATCTGACTCCACTGGCATCCCCATTCCACAGGTATCAATCCTGTCATGAATAAAGAGGTCCCTGAAGAGTGTTCGTGTTGGTCATTATTCATCTTGGCTGGTTCATGAGTATTCTATTATGATAATGAAGACCCACAGAACCTCCATGTCCTGCACGTTTGACATGTTTCCTTGCTCCAACACACCTGATTCAAACGAAAGGGTCGTTATCAGCCTTCTGCTCGATAGATAACGACCTGTTCATTTGAATCAGGCATGCTGGCAGAGGGAAACATCTGAGACATCGCGAGGACCAGGATGGAGGATTCAATGAGCCGTGTATGATGGCTTTCCAGCTTTACAACTTGACTAACAGGTACGACCCCAACTAGCAAACTCCGTCAGGCATTGACCCAGTTATTTCCGGGGGCACAGTCCATTCTCCCTCTCTCTCTCTCTCTCTACCACTCTCTCTACCTCTCTCGCTCTCTCTCTCACCTGGATGAAGTAGTCTACATCTATCAGGCTGCACCCATCCAGGGCTGACTGGGGGAGGGGCGGAACGATGATCTGCTCCCTCCATTCGGCGTGTTTTCCCGCCTTCACCCCGGCCCCCTCCACCTCAGCGATGGTCCGCAGGTCGAACACCACCCGCTTGGTCTTGTAGGTCACTTTCTGGAGGGGGATGAAGGTGGAGGAAGATGGAGGAAGATGGAGGAAGGCTACTTATTAACAAGGCAGTGCCAGAACAGAGCAGGAACCCTCGTGTGAAAACCAATAAATTGCCCTTTTTTGCAATCAATAGGGATGGGCATAATTAATTGACGATCGATTATCGATCATTAAGAATTTAGTCGATGACATTATTTGTTCATCGATAAAACTAATGCGTGTTCTGTTGCGTAGTGTGAGTCTTAAAGGAATGCAATGGATTTCGCTATGTGGCAGCAAGTAAACATTTTACCAAAACGCTACATGCCTTCTCAGTTACCGGCGAGTTTCCATGTATTTCAAAAGTAAACATGAAGAGGTCACGGCAAAGTGTAGCATGAGACCATATTGACTAAAAAATTACTTTGTTCACTGCCAACACTGCAAAGCTGAGTATAAATACAACTCCTCCACGACTCAAATGATGTACCACTTGAAGAACGTAAATCCGACCCTGGTTAGTGGCGGTGCATCCTGCTCTCGATGCTAGCACGGAGGAGCTACGATGCACAACGAGCAGAGAAAATTACCCAACGGATCTGCAAGTCCATCGAGATGGATGTGCTACCCTTAAGTGTTGTTGAGGGCGAAGGTTTTTATGAAGCTTTGTTAATTAGCGGGAAAGAAAACGAGGGTCAGTTGTGTTTGAGCACAGGCTTCTAGCTGCTTCTAGGAGTTACAGAAATAGTAGTTTTTCTTGTAATAGCTACAGATCTCAATGCAGAAACACGCTGTTTTTTCTATTTTCACTGCATTTTAATATAGCCTATAAATAGTGAATTTTAATATAACATTTTTAATGATTAATCGAAAATCGATCGTTAATTCTCCCGACGATCGATTAAGACAATTTAGTCGAATGCCCATCACTAGCAATCAATAAAGTAAACCGAGTCCGAAAGAAAGATCCACATCCTGGTCACATCCTGGTAGTTCTACGCTTGAGTTTTCAATAAAGTCATCTGAATCCTTGGAGGCCTGACTGGTGATGAGGGGGGCTGGAGGTACCTGTATGAGGCTGGCCAGCACGCAGCCCGTGTCCTTGCCTGACTTGTTGTGGATCTCTGCGGCAAGCCTGATGACCTGGCCTGGAGTGTAGCCTCTGTGGTCACTGTGGGCCTTCAGCATCAGCGTGCCTGTCTTCACCAGCAGGTAGCTGAACTTCTTAGTGGTCACAGCATAGCTGGGTAGCTACAGAGCAGACATGGGATATCACAACGAGATTAGAGACGGCTGCGAAGGCCTACTATCTGGGGCATTTGTATGGTCTGAATTGTGAATGCATGACCACTACTGTTAGGCTACTCCACTGCAAAGGTCATCATTCCAATAACTCATGTGAAGATATGTAAGAAGAAGAAAATAGGTACAACAATTTGCCCACCCAGACAATACGTGACCTTGCTCTCGGACAAACATGGGACAAAGGATTTCACGTCAAACAAAAGTTTCCCCCCGCTACAGTGATACAGCCCAGCCATGACACTAGGGAGAATAGTACGATCCTGCTGCAGGGGGAATATACAGCGCTCACCGGGGAGCAGGTAAACAGCCCCGTACCCAAACCCAAGGCCCAGACCCCGGACCCCAGACCCTGTACTCCAGACCCCGGACCCAGACCCTCGGCCCAGACCCCAGACCCTGTACCCCAGACCCCAGACCCCAGGCCCAGACCCCGGACCCCAGGCCCCAGGCCCAGACCCCAGACCCTGTACCCCAGACCCCAGGCCCAGACCCCGGACCCCGGACCCTAGGCCCCAGACCCCAGGCCCCAGACCCCAGACCCTAGGCCCAGATCCCAGGGCCCAGACCCTAGGCCCAGATCCCAGACCCCAGACCCTGTACCCCGGACCCCAGGCCCCAGACCCCAGGCCCAGATCCCAGGGCCCAGACCCTAGGCCCAGATCCCAGATCCCAGACCCCAGACCCCAGGCCCCAGACCCCAGGCCCAGACCCCAGGCCCCAGACCCTGTACCCCAGACCCCAGACCCCAGGCCCAGACCCCAGACCCCAGGCCCAGAACCCAGGCCCCAGGCCCCAGACCTTTCACTCACCTCAATGTCAGGTACTAGGTTGAGGTTGAGCATGTTGAGCAGGTAAAAGGCTCGCTGGGCCTTGTAGTCCTTTGAGAAGCGGGGCGTGTCGATTGCTGCTCTCACACGGTACATTATCTTACCGAACGGCCCTTCAAACGAGGTCGGGGCTAAGGCTGGGCGGGACAGAAGGGACATTCACTTGGTTTTCTATCGAAAACAGCATCTTATGCAATATGTGGAAGTGATGCGTGCATTGTGGATTGAAGTGGGCGTATGCAAGTAAAGGCAGACATGTCTCTAACCCCAGAAATTGTCTCTCGTCAACGTGCCAAGCGTAACTATTCGGTCATGATGAATTAAAGGTAAAATTTCATTTTAAAATGAGTAAGAATTGTAATAATAATTTACGAACAATATAAATGTATTGATATTTTTTCATTTTTCATACTTTAGTTTTCATTGGTTTGGGGGGGCCACCAGTATCACTGCACTACAGACAACAAATCGCTAAGAGTGTTGTGCCCTAGCCTACAGGCTACTCTGATGAACATAGCCAGTGCTAACATGGCTACAGGCTACTCACATGAACATAGCCAGTGCTAAAATGGCTATGGGCTACTCTGATGAACATAGCCAGTGCTAACATGGCTACAGGCTACTCTGATGAACATAGCCAGTGCTAACATGGCTACAGGCTACTCTGATGAACATAGCCAGTGCTAACATGGCTACATGCTACTCACACCAGCCTAGCCAGAACTAACATGACATGGAGCTGATCCGTGAGGGGGTAGACTGTTTCAGTGGAGGTTGTAGAACTGTGGGAGGCAGACCGTTCAGGGGCGTAAGTTAGACTGGGACTCCAACACCACCACTGTCACTAAGTGAAAGAGCATGTCAGTCTGATCTGGACAGATCCGCTCTGAATGGGTTTATTTACAGACTCCTGGGAGGACAAAGGGGAGGGGGTGGAGGAGAGAGGGAGGGGTGGAGGAGAGAGAGAGGGGTGGAGGAGAGAGGGATGGGTGGAGGAGAGAGGGAGGGGTGGAGGAGAGAGGGAGGGGTGGAGGAAAGAGGGAGGGATGGAGGAGAGAGGGAGGGGTGGAGGATTGAGGGAGAAAATAAAAGAGAGGAGAGATAAAAATAATAATCGGGGAGGGAGCCAAGACAGAGAAAGACAGATCCTATTCCAGACGAATGGAAACTAGGGGAGGAAAAAAATTAAATAGGTCATTCGAAAAATTAAAATAAAAAGAAATACTGTAAACCCTAACCTGGCAATAACCCCTCCCCCCCTAACCTTAACCATAACCATAACCCTGAACCCTTTCCAATTAAATTTATCCTCCTTCCTTATTGAAATGCTAACGCTTCTGATGGCAGCACAGGAGAACAGCCAGCTGCCAATAAGGATTAGTGAGGCGCTGCCTTGTGGGTGCAGACTGCTTGGCTGCACAGACAGGCTCCTGGCCAGAGGAGAGCAGCTCATCGCCGCCCGTCTCCCCCGTCTCCCCCGTCTCCCCCGTCTCCCCCCTCTCTCTCTGGGGGTGGGGAGGAGGACTCCTGTGGTCCGCCCATGGCTGTCAACACCAGGGACTCTGGCAGTGCAGCATTAAGATCCTGCTCCGCAGTGCTAAAGAGCTGCCTGTTGTCCTGCCCTGGCTTTAGGGAGATCCCTCCACCCTCACAGCAGAGAGATCCCTCCACCCTCACAGCAGGGAGATCCCTCCACCCTCACAGCAGAGAGATCCCTCACAGCAGAGAGATCCCTCCACCCTCACAGCAGAGAGATCCCTCCACCCTCACAGCAGGGAGATCCCTCCACCCTCACAGCAGAGAGATCCCTGCACCCTCACAGCAGGGAGATCCCTCCACCCTCACAGCAGAGAGATCCCTCACAGCAGAGAGATCCCTCCACCCTCACAGCAGGGAGATCCCTCACAGCAGAGAGATCCCTCCACCCTCACAGCAGAGAGATCCCTCCACCCTCAAAGCAGAGAGATCCCTCACAGCAGAGAGATCCCTCCACCCTCACAGCAGAGAGATCCCTCCACCCTCACAGCAGAGAGATCCCTCACAGCAGAGAGATCCCTCCACCCTCACAGCAGGGAGATCCCTCCACCCTCACAGCAGAGAGATCCCTCCACCCTCACAGCAGAGAGATCCCTCCACCCTCACAGCAGAGAGATCCCTCCACCCTCACAGCAGAGAGATCCCTCCACCCTCACAGCAGGAAGCATGGAGGCCTGCCAGTCAGAGTAGGTGTCAGAAGGTGCTGACCTGACAGGCCTTGACCTCAGACCCCAGCAGGAGGACGACACCACTGGGACTCCAGGCCCCTTGATGCTACTGTAATCATTACGTCTTAAGCTGGGGAAGGAGGGGAGGGGGGGAGTGTGGGGAGAGAGAGAGAAAAAGAGAGAGGGGGGAAAGAGAGAGTGAGAAAGACAAGGTAAGAGGGAGTAAGGGACGAAGCAAGAGGGAAAGAGAATGAGGGACAGACTAAGGAACACAGTTAAAGAGAGAGAGAGAGAGAGAGAGAGGGAGACAGAAAGAAAGAAAGAGAGAGAGAGAGTGTGGAACATTCAGTGGGCAGCGTTAAACAGTGACAGAACCACACGACGGAGGGATAAATATAACCTCCCGTCCTCCTCCTCCGTCAGAGACGCCGGGCGGCCGAGGCAGGCGAGGCAGAGGCAGCCGAGGCAGAGGCAGCCCTCACACCTGCGTGCCTTCCTGAAGCATGGCAGCATGAGCAGGATCCAAACGCAGTGCGCTGAGCAGGACTGTGGTCCCACAGATCACTGGGTACTAGCTGGACAACCATGTGACTGTATAGAGTGTGTAAAGGGCAGCTAGGGCATGTGTGGTATGCCACTCACTCTCACAGCAAACACACAGCCACTTTCTGTTCAGTCGGCTGTACCAAGACTGAGGGAAGGGTGTGGAGGATGGGTTAGCAGCATTAGCATGCCCAACCTGAAGTGTCGGTTTGGTGCTGTATTTGATTAAAAATCCAATCAATATTTGATTTAGAAGATCGAGGACTCTTCAGTCCTCAAGTAAAGACACAATCGCACCTTTATTTAACAGAGGCAAATATTAAAACACGTATGTCGTCGATACTGTGTGGTATCAGTCCGATAGCCTAACATGTTCCAACATGTTGAAAACGTAGAAGCTTCGCAAACTGATCTAATAAAACGATTTAAGGTAATGCGACGCTTGGCTGACTCGAAGGATTGCAGTTCGACAGGTATTTATCCAGCTGATTTAAAAACTTACCTGGGATCAGGAACTGGAAGGGGAAGGTATGTTCACCAGCTGCCAGTGTGCCTAGAAAACAGAGAAATATGAGTCTAAAAAAACTAAGACTCTTCAGATAGTGGTCTATGTGATGTGGTTTGATTAACACAGAGTCAGGAGAAAGAAATTGTTAAAAGCACAACAGTACACAGGAGATATGTTCACCAGAGCACATTTTCAAAAAGCTTTTCTAGGTCAACCTGCCGTGACACTTCAGAACAAAGGTGTGAAAGTGTGTGACTTTGGGTGTGTGTGGGTCACTGAGTGTGTAAAGGTGTACGTGTATGTGGGTGTGTTTGTCTGTCTGTGTGTGTGTGTGTGTGGGTGGGTGTGTGTGTGAAAGTATGTGTGTGTTTGTGTGCGTGTGTTTACACAGCCCAGAGAAACCACAGTAATCCAGGTGACGCATCATGCCTGGAAGGCTCACCTAGATATCCAGTTAGCTGAAGTGTGGGTTAAAAACTTGCTTTACTGTTCAAACACAGACTTAGTGAGTCTTCTCTCCATGCAAAGTACTTTAATAAACTACATTGTGCCAACAGAACCACATACTGTCAAACGTCTTTTCTTGGCATCTTAATGGAAAGTTTGAACGGTTTCCCAGCAAAGTTAATCAATGATTTACAAGCAAAGCAAGGCTAGCTGGGACTGACCCAAGAATTACTTCTACTTACAAGCCAACATCGGTGGATCGATCTACCCAACACAGTCTCTGTGACTTCAGACAAAGGGCTGCTGTTACACTTATGTACACTAGAAGACTAGATCCCAGATGTAGTACCCTCTATGCTGCACATTATCAGAGCCTTCATTAATGATGCAAACAACCTGACTGATTTAAAGGACCCAACCTGTAACTGACTTCCAGGTGGAATTACAGGCCTTGCTTTCCTACATACAGCATCTATCTACCAGCCTGAAACTGACTGGAAGGTGGAATTGTAGGTCTTGCAGATCTCCCTTTCTATCCACCAGCCTAAAAACACTCTGAGCCCATTAGTGCCCCACCCATCCATAAGACATATTTACAATCCAATTCTTCCACTTAGCTTCTCCGTCTCCTTCACTTCTCATCCACCACTTCTTTCCCCTTTGTGGGTTCACCAGTCCGAAGAGAGTGCAGAGCAGGAGCGTTGTTTGTGTACCAAAAGACTCGATCAAGAGCCGTTTCTAAGGAGCTGAAGATGTAGAGGGTTGCTTAGCGCCCCTACCCATCAGTATGCCGTGTGGTACCCAGCGCTCCCCTCATCTCTTCCTCTGAAGCGGGACCCCAAATATCACTTCTTCACATCCCCCGTTTTCACAAAACTGTTTATATTTGTTTACAGAATGATCAATATAAGCCAAGCAAGTCGAACGTCTGCGACGGTAAATATTTAAACTGGGTGGGCATTTTAGGATGACACACACGCACACACACGTACACACACACACACGTACACACACACACACACACGTACACACACATACACACACCATTCAAGGGTAGTATAACAGCAGGATATCCCTACCACATCACTGAACATCGACAACAGCAACAGGCCGTGTGATGCCCTGGATATTATGGGATGCCAGGAGTATTATGGGATGGCAGGGGTATTATGATCAACACTAGTCTCACTAAACCCCCCCTCAACGCCTCCACAGGGCATACCACATTATCAGTCATCCACAGGGACACAGCCTGTCCCCTTGTGTGTGTGTGTGTGTATGTCCCCCTCTCTGTCCCCCTCCCTACCCTGTC
The DNA here is from genome assembly GCF_021917145.1 of Hypomesus transpacificus. NCBI lineage: Eukaryota > Metazoa > Chordata > Actinopteri > Osmeriformes > Osmeridae > Hypomesus > Hypomesus transpacificus. The sequence continues at coordinate 14,328,287 of NC_061081.1, read as the reverse complement.
CCCTTGTGTGTGTGTGTATGTCCCCTCTCTGTCCCCCTCCCTACCCTGTCCCCTTGTGTTTGTGTGTATGTCCCCCTCTCTGTCCCCCTCCCTACCCTGTCCCCTTGTGTGTGTGTATGTCCCCTCTCTGTCCCCCTCCCTACCCTGTCCCCTTGTGTGTGTGTATGTCCCCTCTCTGTCCCCCTCCCTACCCTGTCCCCTTGTGTGTGTGTATGTCCCCTCTCTGTCCCCCTCCCTACCCTGTCCCCTTGTGTGTGTGTATGTCCCTTCTCTGTCCCCCTCCCTACCCTGTCCCCATCTCACACATCCCCGGTCGGAGCCAAGCCCATTGTTGGCGTAGAATGGCACATGAAGAAGAAGAATCAAAACAAATGATGGTGGATAAAGCGAGAGAGGAGGATGTGAGATGAATTATTTATGGCGCTTTTGGTTCTGGAGTACGCCTCTGTGGTTGTGTGTGTGTGTGTGTGTGTGGGCGCTGGGTGAGCATAGTCAATAATAGGCGTCCTCTCCGTCTCATATATTGGAACAGTACCCTGTGTGTTTGCTCATCTTAAAAGATAATGAAACGAGGGGTAGAATACTCTCTCTCGTTGTTTATCCAGAAGTGTCCACGTGTCGTATTGAGACGCATCATGTGTGCTCTGTGGCCCCACACTACAGCAGGCTGCAGCTCGCTCACACTCTCACTGGAGGGTCCTTTGATCTAAGAATAGTTCACGTTTCACATGCCTTCCCAAGGAGAAACAACCTCTAAATGATCTAACCGGCACTCACCACTCGTGACAAGGAAATAAATCACTGTGTTTATCAGATTAAATTCACCTTGCTGGGGCGCCGGTACAAAACAATGGCAATCACCCACAGTCAAATAACCCCAATGTTTACATTGGACCATTTGTATTTCACGTCAGCTACAATACAACCCATGATTACAGCGGAACTCATTCCAGAGTTCCAGTTCTATTCTGTTCTATTTAGAATAGATTGACAGTCAAATTCACAAGGATATAGGTAAAGGGGGGGGGGGGGGGTGTCCTGCTGGTGGAACAGCCAGGTTGTGTGGCACACCATAGCTGGGCTTGGGTCAGGGGTTAACCATTAAACACCATGGTATGTGTTAACACGTATGGATTAGACGTTCCAGTGGTCGTCAAGGCCGATGTTTAATGAGTACCCCTGAGTTCCGACTGCAAGCAGGGCACATTCCGTTCTGGAGGGGGGGGAGAGCTAGATAGACACACGTCACAACTAGCTTCTCTGAGGAAAGAGGGAAGGAAAGAGAAGGTTAGAGAAAGGAAGAGGAAGAGAGGGAGAAAGAGGGGCAGAGAGAGAGATAGGAAGAGGGAGCGATAGATAAAGAGAGAGAGGAAAGAGAGAGAAGAGAGAGAGAAGAGAGAGAGAGAGAAAGATCAGGGGAATGGGATAAAGATAGAAAGGAAAAGAGAGAGTGATATGGACACCCCCCCTGGTGAACCCCCCGCTGCCTCGCTTCCCCGCTTCCTCGCTCCCTCGCTCGCCCGCTCCTTCTTCTTCATTGGTAATTGCGAGGCAGAGCCATGTCTCCCATCAGGGAGAGCAGACAGAACATCTAGTGCAGCAGCGTCCCTCCAGGCAGTATTACCTCAGCCGACTGACTGATCGAGCCTTTTACATCATGTCATTTAGCAGACGCTCTTATCCAGAGTGACTTACAGTAAGTACAGGGACATTCCCCCCGAGGAAAGTAGGGTGAAGTGCCTTGCCCAAGGACACAACGTCATTATTGCATGTCCGGAAATCGAACCAGCAACCTTCTGATTGCTAGCCCGATTCCCTAACCGCTCAGCCACCTGACTCCCTATTCTTGGCTTCCTTTTCTCAAGACTAAAAACACTCCAAGTACCGACGCTAGCAGAGCCCTCCCCCGCATGATCACCTGCCAGGTACTGCTCACCTGCAGGTCCTGATCACCTGCCAGGTACTGCTCACCTGCAGGTCCTGATCACCTGCCAGGTACTGCTCACCTGCAGGTCCTGATCACCTGCAAGGTACTGCTCACCTGCAGGTCCTGATCACCTGCCAGGTACTGCTCACCTGCAGGTCCTGATCACCTGCCAGGTACTGCTCACCTGCAGGTCCTGATCACCTGCAAGGTACTGCTCACCTGCAGGTCCTGATCACCTGCCAGGTACTGCTCACCTGCAGGTCCTGATCACCTGCAAGGTACTGCTCACCTGCCAGGTACTGCTCACCTGCAGGTACTGATCACCTGCCAGGTACTGCTCACCTGCAGGTACTGCTCACCTGCCAGGTTCTGCTTACCTGCAGGTACTGCTCACCTGCAGGTCCTGATCACCTGCAGGTACTGCTCACCTGCAGGTTCTGCTCACCTGCAAGGTACTGCTCACCTGCCAGGTACTGCTCACCTGCCAGGTTCTGCTCACCTGCAGGTACTGCTCACCTGCAGGTACTGCTCACCTTTGTCAGCCACAGACAGCATGCTGCTGAAGTACTGCTCCTCCAGGGCCCAGGTGGCCTCGTTCATCTTGTTGGAGACCCCACATGACCCCAGGCAGTTGACCTTGATGGCTGGGGAGACAGGAAGCAGAACAGGGTCAAGCTGCCGTTCACAACAACACAGCATTGTTTACATTTCATAGAGATGGAGGATATCTGATATATATGTGTTTCCCATATATTGATTTATTTGAGGCGGCCTATGGAAGTAAATCAGTGACATCGTGTTTTTTGAATCGTGTTGAATTTTAAACGGCATTGAATACTTAATATTAAAATTTAAACATTACAATTTGTTGGTTTTGAATTGAAAGGTGAATTTATTTCAATGTAACAAAAATAATATAAAAAAATTCAAAGTTCAGAAAGTCAGGTTGCTCAAATTTGAACAATCTAAAAAATGCAAAAAATTATCTGCCTCAAAAATTCTAATAGAACAAAACTCTGCCTGAATCAGTGATTGATTCATCAATTCTGATTGCAACATCTGGGATACCAAGGTATTGCTTGCCTCAGACCGGACCTCTCTCCTCAGACCCCAGGCTGTGATTGGATGAGTGATCTGCAGCTACACCTGGATGAGAGAGGCCTGAGGAGAGAGGTCTGCAGTGGGACCCTTCTCAGAGAAGTGAAATGGTTCGATTGCATTCAGGCTCGATTTTGAGCAGATACTGTTATATTTGATTCCTGAAGCTTGATTTTTTTTTTTTTTTTGGGGGGGGGGGGGGGGGGGGCTTTTGCTGTTCGAATTAGATCAACCTGAATTTTCAAACCTTAAATTTTTTTATCTGAATTTGCATAATTGTTGCCAATAATGCAGTTTCCCCCCGTAACTCTCAAAGGGTATATTTTCATGTTTGAAAGAACAGTTTGGTGCACTGTGCAAAAATAGCACCAAAGGACATTCGATAGGGGAGGTTTTATAGAGATCAGAATCACAGACTGAATAAGCCTCTCCACTCACCTGTTCAATGACTATTGATCGTGTCACTGAAACGCAAACGCAAGTTCAAACCCAACTGATCTTGGCCTCCCATCTGGGAAAACACACTGACAGCTTCCCAATACCCACACCCAGAGAGAGATTTGAACCTGTGATCCTAGGATCTGCAGTCAAAAACTCTAACCACTGGGCCACACCCACCACACCATTTAGTTTTAGCAGCTTACATATTATAGCATACATATGAGCTTTTAGGGCTATTCTGACCCACAATCCTTTGTGCTACGGAAGAGGCGTCAACCAGGGAGACAACTGTACAATAGCAGACCGATATGAACCCGCCTGCAGCAGTTCAAGGCAAATGACAAAATAGAGGAGCCAGGCCCAGGGCAGTGGTGTTGGGTTAGGGCCCAGGGCAGTGGTGTTGGGTAAGGGCCACGGCAGTGGTGTTGGGTAAGGGCCCAGGGCAGTGGTGTTGGGTAAGGGCCCAGGGCAGTGGTGTTGGGTAAGGGCCACGGCAGTGGTGTTGGGTAAGGGCCCAGGGCAGTGGTGTTGGGTAAGGACCCAGGGCAGTGGTGTTGGGTAAGGGCACAGGCAGTGGTGTTGGGTAAGGGCCACGGCAGTGGTGTTGGGTAAGGGCACAGGGCAGTGGTGTTGGGTAAGGGCCACGGCAGTGGTGTTGGGTAAGGGCACAGGGCAGTGGTGTTGGGTAAGGGCCACGGCAGTGGTGTTGGGTAAGGGCCCAGGGCAGTGGTGTTGGGTAAGGGCCCAGGGCAGTGGTGTTGGGTAAGGGGCCCAGGGCAGTGGCAATGTATGATCTTTCATAGCAGGCTGTTGGCTGTGTACTTGTCTGCACATGACAGAGCGGGGGGAAGGAGATAAAACCATGGAAACCGTTGTCTGAGTTGTGAAACTAACAATAAACTTGAGTAAATAAGTCTACCGCCATGTGAACTTTGCGTTAACAACACAGACACACACTGAGATACATTCTGTGTGGGAAAGCTGTGTGGGCAATATTAATAACTTTGGTTCAGTTTCCATTTGTATGTTGTTGTTATTTTCACGGTTGAGAGGATTATGTCGTAGGTTGGGTAAGCCTGACTGCTTGGGGATTTTCGAGAGCTCAATCTACCAAACGTCACATCACATGCCTGCTCCGGAAAGAGATATTGTCTGTCTCTGCTCATTTCTCCAGTTCTCTCTCTCTCTCTTTCTGTTTCCGATAGACGCCATTTTATAAACACATTTCAATATTCGTATTCACTCAAGCCCGTAGAGTTTCTCCAGGTGAAGAGAAAGAGAGAGAAAAAGAGAAGGAGAAAACAGACAGAGAGAGAGAGACAGAGAGACAGAGAGAGAGAGACCACAGACTCACTGCTTCCTCTTCAGCGTGAGAGCACAAAGGACAAAAAAAAAGGAGAGAAAAATCTCAATAATCACGTCCACCTCTCCAGAGCTATACGCAGGGCTGAGGAGAGGCTGAGGGCTGAGGCAGACCGTGGCCAGACTGAGCACCGCTCTCTGTGTGCCCCACCACTCGCTCATACCCATGCAAAGACCTGCCTTGGCACTACACACACACAGGCAGATGGCTGCTCTCCACTGGCAAAGCCTGTCGGTTGGCCCAGGCTGGCGGATATGCTGGGGTGGGGTGGAGGGGGCTGGGTGGCAGGGGGCTGGGTGGCAGGGGGCTGGGGTGGAGGGGCCTGGAGGTGGAGGGGGCTGGGGGTGGAGGGGCCTGGAGGTGGAGGGGGCTGGGTGGCAGGGGGCTGGGGTGGAGGGGCCTGGAGGTGGAGGGGGCTGGGTGGCAGGGGGCTGGGGGTGGAGGGGGCTGGGGTGGAGGGGGCTGGAGGTGGAGGGGGCAGGGGGTGGAGGGGGCTGGGGTGGAGGGGGCTGGAGGTGGAGGGGGCTGGGTGGCAGGGGGCTGGGGTGGAGGGGTGGAGGGGGCTGGGTGGCAGGGGGCTGGGGGTGGAGGGGGCTGGGTGGCAGGGGGCTGGGGGCTGGGGGTGGAGGGGGCTGGGGTGGAGAGGTGGAGAGGGCTTGAGTTTTCTTTTCTGTTTTTTTGTGAGGTGCCTTTCACCCTGGCGGACAACAACACGTCAATGTGTGGGTGTTGAATAAACAACAATACCGCAATCTGCTTTTTCCTGCCATCTGCCCCAACCATGGAGGACACACACACATTGTACCTCCTCCCCAACACACGGACACGTGTTCACACAGCTGCCCCCTGACGCAGGAGATACAGAACTACAATAAGAGGCAGGGGTGGATGTTTTGGGCCTACGTGGAGTGCCTTCAGAAGGAGGCTGGGGGGGGAGTGGGGAACCGGCCGTCACAGAACGAGCACTTTGGCAGGGAAACCTCTCCATAGCCACATGGTGCCAGAGCAAGGCATTTTAAAGGGTGTGTGGGTGTGTGTGTGTACGAGTGCGTTTGTGTGTTTCTGTGCGTGAATACATGTCTATGTGAGTTTCTGTGTGTATACACATGTGGGTGTGTGCAGACATGTATGTGTGTGTTTCTGTGTGTGTGTGTTTCCGTGGTGTATGTACATGTGTCCATTTGTGTGTTTGTGTGTGTGCATTCACAAGTCCACGGGCACGGTGTGTGGGTCCACTCCCTCGCCCCTGCAGTGAAGCCAAGGTCAGCCTGAGCATGGGGGAACACCAGGAGCTCCAGACGGATCGTCTTGAAGTCCTCAACTCATCGACTGCATCGTTCTAATCAATATCATGTCAAGAATTAATAGGATTCAGCATTGCCCTTGAAACCCTTCAAAACTAACATTTAAAACCACCACTTAGGTTTCAGGTTAGATCACCATGGTTACCTTGGGGTGCCCCGGTAACTCACCAGATTAGTGCAGGTACCACAAAGGTAGGTTGAATCCGGCCTTGGCCCTTTGCTGCATGTCTTCCATACCTCTTTTGCCTTTCCTGTCACACTTAAAATAATCCAATAAAACCGCCCAAGAAATATATCTTAAAAAAAATCTATTTACTTAAAAAAATCCAAAATTCCAACAAACTTCAACCTTTTGCAAACGACAAATAGACTTGAAGCTTGAGAAATGTTCAACTTGAAGGCTCTTTTGAAGCACTTGGACAAGGCGAGAATGTGTGGTACGACAGACGTCACATGACTTCCTGTCAGCACACCGCAAGCGCCACCTCATTGTGGGTTCAACCCTCACACATCTAGAGAGCTCAGCTTTCGAACAACAGTTGTCAGTTAGGAGCCATCTACACAGAACCCTGAGGTCGTCAGAATAATCACTTCCTGACCGTTTTCAGGAGGGGTTTTAAAGTGTGTGTCGTCAATTTACCTCAGCAGAACACTGAAGCAGCAGACAGTACTGTACGATCAGGATATCTGACTGTTACTTTGGGGGTTAGAGCTCAGTTCCAGTTCATCTACAAATCACAAGGTTACAGGTTCAGTTGACCTCATGTACAGTACGTTGAATAAGATAAAAACAAAATTTAACATTAATAATTTGGGTGTTTTGCCATGCCTGATCCTTTTTGCAGTGCAAAGAACTTTGTTAAATTGTTAGCTATCTCTTTGACTTAGAACGTTTTGAAACGAAATTACACACTAGGCTGTGTTGGAAGGACCAATTATAGTTGATGCAGCTGACATTCCTTGCCTCCTCCACACACTCCCGTTGAGAAAGCTCAGTCTGGGTGGGCATGCTATCTGGGGAACAAGTGCTAGTTTCACAATACCATTAAGCCGACTGCCGGAGGCTATTTTAAGGACTCTTATCAATCTTGTGTGATGTAACATTCCAATGCAAACATCTTCAAGGAGTTTCCCCTCTCCTTGGTAACAGAGGAGGGGGAGGGTCCTATTGGCTACACGACCAATCAGAGCCGTCATGGCGTGCAGATATAAGGTGCGTTTGACATTGACTGACTTCATGCAGCGCTGCAGCCGGCTGCAGGCGGCTGACTTGAAACAGTGAATTCTAGTTACTTTTTGTCCATTTTCTTAACAGCAACTGCAAGGGTTCTAATGACAACACAGCTATTTCATGATTGGCCAGACTCACACACGACAACTTTGACACGTGTTTTCTAATTATTCTGACACCTTCAGTTCCGCCAATGGTCAAATCCAGCCCAAACAGTTTAATTGAATAAAAAATGTGTTGAATAAAGGGTTTTAGTCCGCCTCTTCACTAACGGAAAGACTACGTTTAATTATAAATAAAGTAAAGTAAGAAAACAAAAGCACGCTTAATCGGCCGTGACTGACGTCAACGCAGCAAACCACGAGAAGCTGGAATGTCCGACTTCACAGACTTTTTCAACTCCTCCCCGAATGCAAGTGGCTACTCTCGCCGGTCGTTTCATGCAGCCGCAGTCCATGTCGAATGCACCTATCGTGAGTGCATGACCCCGGTGACATCACTCACAGCACCCATGAGTCAGTGAGTGGGAGGACCCGGAACGGACTGACCCGCAGGGAGGACAACCGATAATTACAGCCTCTCTCCTCGGGAGCACCCTGGGTAGTTTCAGCTGGCTGGTGTGTGTGTCTGTGTGTGTGTGTCTGTGTGTGTCTGTGTGTGTCTGTGTGTGTGTGTCTGTGTGTCTGTGTGTGTCTGTCTGTGTGTGTCTGTGGGTGTCTGTGTGTGTCTGTGTGTGTCTGTGGATGTATGTGTGTGTCTGTGTGTGTGTGTCTGTGCTCAAAACAGAAAGGCTACAGTGTGTTTGTTTAAGCTCTGGCCTTCAAGAGCACAATGACAGAAGTTGTGTTTTATCCCACAGCCAAAACAAGGAGCAGGGGAGAGCTGAGAGGACAATGGCCGAATTGTGGCTCTCCAACGATTTGGGTTTCATCACAACTGGGTCAGGAGTATTAATGAGGAGATTAGAGAGTCTGGGGACTCTGTGGAGAGGCCATGGTGAACGTTCTGGAGAGTCCTTACTGCATAGAGGGTCAAGTTCACATGAGATAAGCGGCTGACTCTTAAAGGCTAACGCATGGGGCCTGGGTTCAAATCTGGCTCAGGGAATTTCCAGCACATCTCTCTCCCTGCTTTTATGTCTTTCTCCAACTGTCCGATCAAAAATATACTTAATGTATATACACAGTCCTGAAATGTAGCTGTACGAATTAATGGTACAGTATTAATTAGTATTATTAATCCTGGTAATTTCAACACATATAGATTTGTGTAAGAATATCAACATATAGCACCACGCAAACAGTCCTGGATTGTGCTGTACTTTGAATTGGGATTGCAGACCAAATTATGCGCCCAGTATTTTTTGGAACGTCTCACCACACCTTGGCAGAGCTCACAAATACCTCCACACATCAAGACACCAGAGTAATTCAATGCCACACTTGCTATCCTCATTAAATCTTAAAGCATTGCAAACAATTGCAGGGCCTCTCACTTTCCCTCTCTCTCCCCCTCTCCCTCTCTCTCCCCTTCTCTCCCCCTCTGTCCCCCTCTCTCCCCCTTTCTCCCTCTCTCTCCCCCTCTCCCTCTCTCCCTCTCTCTCCCCTTCTCTCCCCCTCTGTCCCCCTCTCTCCCCCTTTCTCCCTCTCTCCCTCTCTACCTCTCTCTCCCCTTCTCTCCCTCTCTCTCCCCCTCTCTCCTTCTCTCTCATTGTCTCTTGGTCAGACTCAAAGGGCCCTGAGACAGCTGATCTAATGATCCCTTACAAATGGCTGTAAATCAATCCTGCACAGACAAGACAGAGCAGAACTGTTCAGATCCCTTAACACCAACCTGAGCTTCTCAATTTGACTCTTCCTTTCTCTTTCCTGGAAAAGGAAACCTTCGGACCCTGCACAGCCCTATATGGTTAGAAGATTATTTATTTATTTATTTTGGGGGGGGGTGACATTTTAAATAATTTGTGGAAGAGATTATGATTTAGACAAAGACGATGCCTCAGGTACCACTGCAAGGTGGCTGCTGAAAATCAGTAGTAACTCCTGTTATATTCATGTTAGTGCGTGGGTGTATGTGTATGTCTGTGTGTGTTGGTTTGTGCAGTTGTGAGGTTTAAGAGGCTTAGCACAGGGGAGGTGACATAACATTGCAGCCCGCAGCCATAACAAGCCTGTAGTACTCTCTCCTCGTGTCCTCTCATTAGCACGCTATCCAGACCCACAGCACCCCCACATCCAGACCTGGCCTAGCCGGGCCTTGCGACCCGAGGACGGTGGCCTGCCGTCTGGGTCACCGTCCCTTCTGGGAGGGCTGATCCTGGTTCTGACTGGCGGAGGCAGACACCAGACACCAGACACCAGACACCCGCAGTAGCATCAGCAGGCTGGTAATCAGCTCATTAGACCTCGTTTCATTCAAGGAAATCATGAGAGAGAAATAACCTGTACCCCTGGGCTGAGTGATGGAAAATAGATTGTTGTTTCCTTCATTGAGATATTAAAGTGAGACCAATGAGATGGTATTATTGCACTGTAATTGTATTATTGGTTCACCATACGTTAATTGGCAAGCTACAGTAATTAAGATGCTATTGCTGCTGTTATTGTTGTTGCACTGTATTTCAGCAATTGGGATATTTCACTGTAGTGTTCTTTTTTTGTTGTTGACCGTGCAGTACGATGTGGCTGGTAAACACTGCACAGCTCCTTGATACTGACCTCTGAAATAACGCAGAACTGCACTCTTCTGATCTGATCTATTGCTGTACTTTTTACATGCACTATTTGTAGTTTTTTTTGGATAAAAAAAAAAAACTACAAATAGTGCATGTAAAAAAAACTTTTTCTAAATAAAGAAAAATGGAGATACTGTAGGGTTGCACTTCCCTTAATGAGTCTCAGATCCTCAGGTGCCAGAGTGTGCACCAGCCTGTCCTTCACCCACATGAACCACACCATCCTCCTCGTACACCATCCTCCTCGTGTGTTTACTCTGACTCTGTGCCACACTGAAGCTCCCGGGCCTCCCTCCCTCCCCTCCCCTCCCCTCCCTCCCTCCCGGTTTAAAATTGGTAAAAGGCGACACTGCACAAACGGCTGCTTGTGCTGATCCAGGGATATTTTGTGAAGAAGCAATCTGAGATCACGGAACCTGCTGAGTCATCGAATGGATTAGATTGTAGACCTAATTTATAGAACACTGTGATATCTATGCAAACATTATAAAACTCCCCATTTACTACTCCAATATGGACAATCACTCATATAAAACAAGTGTTGACTGAAGGGATGGCGGGGAGAGGGAGGGAGGGAGGGAGGGAGGGAGGGAGGGAGGGAGGGAGGGAGGGAGGGAGGGAGGGAGGGAGGGAGGGAGGGAGGGAGGGAGGGAGGGAGGGAGGGAGGGAGGGAGGGAGGGAGGGAGGGAACAGAGAGGGAGGGAGGGAACAGAGACACCAGGTGGAGGACAAACAGGGAGGAACCACTTCTATAGACAGAAGACATTGATCCTAAAGCTGGAGTCATGGCAACCACATTCCTCTCTCTCCCTATTTCTCTCTCTGTGTCTCTCTTTAACCTTCTAACGCACACACACACACACACACACACTCTCTCACACACACACAAACACACACACAGTGGTCTGTCTGCAGGCTACAGGGGGTTACACTTAGTTTAGTTTAATGTGTAAAGACGACTGTCGTGGCTGTGTGCCAACTGAAGAATCTGTGACATTCCAGAGAAGTTCCCAGCACCTCATCACACACACAAACACACGCGCACTCACACAAACACACACACCCACAAACACACACACCCACAAACACACACACCCACAAACACACACATCACTCTTTTCCTCTCCAAGAGTCCCTGTCTCCAGGCCTTCACTAGCCAGAACCTGGTTCCTTAAACATCGACAACAAACCCTCTCACAAGGCCTACGCAATGCAGCACAGACACCACTCTGAGCACACACACACGTGTAGAAGGATACATGGGTAGAAGTATACATGTGTAGAAGGATACATGGGTAGAAGTATACATGTGTAGAAGGATACATGTGTAGAAGGATACATGTGTAGAAGGATACACCTGTTGAAGGATACATGTGTAGAAGTGTACACCTGTAGTAGGATACATGTGTAGAAGTGTACACATGTAGAAGGATACATGTGTAGAAGTGTACACCTGTAGAAGTGTACACCTGTAGAAGGATACATGTGTAGAAGTGTACACCTGTAGAAGTGTACACCTGTAGAAGTGTACACATGTAGAAGGATACATGTGTAGAAGTGTACACCTGTAGAAGTGTACACCTGTAGAAGTGTACACCTGTAGAAGGATACATGTGTAGAAGTGTACACCTGTAGAAGTGTACACATGTAGAAGTGTACACCTGTAGTAGGATACATGTGTAGAAGTGTACACCTGTAGTAGGATACATGTGTAGAAGTGTACACATGTAGAAGGATACATGTGTAGAAGTGTACACCTGTAGTAGGATACACCTGTAGTAGGATACATGTGTAGAAGTGTACACCTGTAGAAGGATACACCTGTAGTAGGATACATGTGTAGAAGTGTACACCTGTAGTAGGATACATGTGTAGAAGTGTAGAAGGATACATGTGTAGAAGTGTACACCTGTAGTAGGATACATGTGTAGAAGTGTACACCTGTAGAAGGATACACCTGTAGTAGGATACATGTGTAGAAGTGTACACCTGTAGTAGGATACATGTGTAGAAGTGTAGAAGGATACATGTGTAGAAGTGTACACCTGTAGTAGGATACATGTGTAGAAGTGTACACATGTAGAAGGATACATGTGTAGAAGTGTACACCTGTAGAAGGATACACGTGTAGAAGGATACATGTGTAGAAGTGTACATGTGTGTTGTGAGTAGCCTGAACGCTGATCGAAAGCAAATACATTTCAAACCTCTGAGAAAGTGTCTGATTGCGGAAAATTTGCTTTCTACAATGACCCCCGAATTTGTCATTCCGTGCTACAACAACCCTAATGTTTTGTTTGTGTTCGAAGCCACGTGGGACAGGATGTGATGTCACAGTCTGCAGTTTAACAGACAGGAGTGTTCCCACACTGGTAGAGTACACAGAGAATAGGTAGATAGTGGAACATAAACCTAATGCTTATCTCACAACAGGAAACTGAGGTTTAGGTCCCTTGCATGAGTCACTCGTATTCAACGGGCTTCTATCTGCCACGAAACCAGCTGTACCCATGGCTGTTTCTCAAAAGTCATTCAAGATCTTTGGTCTCCTTTCATTTGTAAACTGAGTGTGTGTTTCATTTGTAAACTGTGATGTACAGTCTGAACTGAAGAGGAGTGACTTTAGATCTATCATGAGGGAAGCAAATGTATCTGATGACGGACAGCCTACTAGTGAAATCAGATTGACCCAGTTTGGCTACATTTAACATGGACAAGCCATGCAAAATAACCTGTACTTAGCTTATTAAACTGACCACTGTTTTCACTTGAAGGGCAAAGTAGGACATCTCTTAAAATTGAATAAACTCTGATGGTTGTTAGCACATTAAAATGCTCAACCTTGTATGATCCCACTGTCATGAGAGTATCCAAGGCTCTTGTTGCTATGCTCATGCCTGCATGTGTCTGTCTGACCCCCCTGCTTCTACATTCAGCCAATTACACAGCCTCTGTCTTAGCCTGAGGGTTGTGATGTCATAATCCAGTCAGAATCCTCACTCTGGATACGTCAGGGTTCGAACAGAGACCTCTTTCTGGTCTAGTCTGGTGGTGTGGCCTGGTTGAATTTGGCCCAGCCTGGTTTGAGCTGGTCTGGTTTGTGCTGTCCTGGTCTGCCCTGGACTGGTATGGCTGGTCTGGTATGGCCTGGTCTGGTATGAGACTGTCTGGTTTAGTGTGTGGTAAAGTCTATCTCTGTGACTCACTGCAGTTCCCAGATGGAAAATGCAGGGAGTGCTTAATGGAATGTCTAGAGAAGTGAAGTGTCATCATGCCTAACAATGGTCGTTTGTAACAAGGAAACACGACAAAAATCTCAAATAACACTGCACAATAACCCTACAATACCATTCTCAAAAGTGTCTCGATATATTTCAGGCAAATACTTTTTCGTTGTACAGCAACACACTAGTCCGTCAGCACAAAAACCCATGACAAAGACGAGTGAAATGACTCCAGGTTTGCTTACATGAGAGAGTTGTCTCCAGTTTCAGGGGATTAGGTTACAGTAAACATTTGTGTTTCTCTTTACTACAGTACAACTTCAGCAAGATCCATTATCAGGGCACCACAAGCAGGCAGACTCAATAGGCCTGGGTCTCGTTTCCACACCTCAATGTTTGAACAAGTCAGGGTTTGTGCCAGGCAGCCCAATTTGGTTATTTCGAGTATAGAGGAACAACAATATGCTGTCAGGTTGGTCTGCACCCTCTCTGGGGTTTACGACAGACGTTGCTGTGGTTTATTATCCCTTATCTCAGTGACAGGAAATGAAAGGGCAGTGTCTTTTTGCCTAGAAATGCAACTCTCATTTCCTGTTTCTCAACAAATCTCCAGCTCACCTTGGTTCCATATCACGCACGCCTTCCTTTACACTGTTCAGTTATGTCCATCTTATAACATAAACAAATTCACACTGAGGAATCATAACTTAATATCAAAACTATCTGTTCTGGGGAGGCAATTACAATGAATCGGTCTATTGTCTCGCTGGATTGTGTGTCTATTGTCTTGCTGGATTGTGTGTCTATTGTCTCGCTGGATTGTGTGTCTATTGTCTCGCTGGATTGTGTGTCTATTGTCTCGCTGGATTGTGTGTATATTGTCTCGCTGGATTGTATGTCTGTTGTCTTTGCAGTGGCCAGGATGGACACCTAGCAAACCAGGAAGAAACCAGGAAGAGAGAGGTGAGCAGGCAGGAAGTCATCTGGACCCTTGGAGCAACAGCAGGGATGAACCAGACACACTGACTTTGAACTAAACCTCTTTAGAACTACAAAAAGGTCACCATCTTGGCTCAGAGATTTCCTTGTTTTGGAACACATATTTTCCTCCTGGATAACAATGGAGCTGTAAGGTAAATAAAGGTACGTATTTTCACCGACACACACGGTGATAGCCTGCGCTTAGGAAAGAGAGGGGAAGTGTATCATTCGAACTATATTGTTAGCAACTGTGTTTGATGCCTACCCCTTACAACTAATCAATAGAACTGCAGACTAATGGTCTGCATCAATAATACAGTAAGGTTGTGAATCTCGGTCGTTCACATACAGCCATCGCAGACGCCTCTGAAAAACTCTTGTATTTCAAAGAAATACAAGGTAACTGTGTGTAACTGACCCACAATGTTGATAAAGCACCACATCCATACAGTTAATTTTAGAAGCACATTTAACGGATAGCATCGTTGAATGTTTGCAAATGTCCTCTTTGGATAAACACAAATGTAAGTAAAAGGGAATCACTTCTTAAAATCCCCCAAAAATGCATTACTCTGTCTGGAAAACTGAAGTTTAGTTCCCGAAACACAAAACCACGACCACGTCTAAAGAGACTTAAAATGGATTCCGTCTCTAGTTTGAAATAGTTTTCTGCAATGTAGTTTCGAAGCAGAATTCATTTATTGTATTTTACAGATGTACGGCCACCATCTCGTTCAGTGGCAAACCAACAGTCTCTGGATCAGACAGAACACAGGGAGTAAACGTGTGTATTCCCAAGCAGCATGAAGGTGCAGACAGCAAGACTAAAGTAATTTCAACCCATTCTCTCTGAACTCCCCGTGGACCACACAGGCCCAGAGAAAACCATTCCGGCTCCTACATTTAGAAGGAGTAGTATTTCCCCATCTTCTTTCATCGCAATACAATAGTTTAACATATGGCGACATGGGAGTGAATGTTCCAGAGAATAAATTATCTCTACTCTCACTAATCTAAAAGGGATTCAACAATGAATCCAAAAAACATGTTCACTTGGCCGATGAGTGAGATGGAAAAGGTTTGAAAGGTTGAAAACAACAACAAAAGTTTCAAAAAACGTTTTACAAATTATACGTTTTAAAACAAAAGTCATTGATCAAGAAAACTCAGTATAACCTTTAACGAAATCTCCATTTAGGTGCACGTAAAACAACATCAACCAAGTATTTGATTGGACAGGCGGTATTCCATGAGCGGTCAATGAAATGATGTTCACAACTTTTTATTTCATTTTATTATTATATGATGATGTTCACAACTACTAGGCCCTCACTTAACAAAGTGACGTCATTCATTATCCCGCCTCTGAAATAGGCTACGCATGGAGAAAGTCTCTCAATGTTTCTCCTCATCTACAACGGCAAATTGACACATTACACTGTGATGAGAGAATGTGTCCTTGAAAATGAATCATGAAGGTTATAGAAGTTCAACCATCTAAGCTCACAACCGAAGCAGAAAGATCTAGGCTAACGACTGCGCTAGTAGTTTCCGTTCTGTTTGATTTTATATTATGATAAATATTAGGCTAGGCTAGGCCTATGTATTTGACAACTAACTAAATTTTGATTTGACTACTGTTTAGCTACTCCGTAACTGCTGGATCAATCCTAAACTGTTGACATTTCTCCACTAGCCCCCGGGGTTTGTGTCTTATGAGGGTGTCCCTGATTTGAAACATCAGTCGCCATAGGGATGATAAGATGGTTTCGAGTGTAGGCTACAGTCTGACCTCTCAGTGTAACACAAATCCAGAACAAGCCCCCCTGACCCTTCCAGCAACACATGACACCTGCCAGTAACCTACATCCACAAGCAGGGGCAGGGCATTTATGCGTTAATAAAGCTAGGCATAACAAAGATTCGTCAGTTAGGCAATTATGGAAAGGAATTCTTTGGATTCACAAAAACAGGCTTATGAAGAAAAAAAACGATTTCTTGCTCGTTTTGTCTGAAGCTCAATTATGTCTCGAAACTATTGGCAGTCTCAAACTGACATGAATCCCTTCATGGACCAGTCCCAAAACAATGGATTCTTTGTGTACTTCAATGGGGGGTTATCAACAAACTGCCATCTACCTCCTCCAACCATGTCTTTCCATTTGTTCTTAAGCTGCAAGACTGTCACTCATTCAGAACTGTGCCGAGCCTGTCTTTCTATCCGTAACAGTGTTTTAAAAAAAGGGGGTACGAAAAAGGCTCACTGCCAAGGGTAACTGTGCGTTACCTTGTTTCGTAAGTCACTTACGTGTCACACCTGTTGACAAGATTTTTTTCACCACGACAATTAGGTTATTTCTCAGCTAACGGAACTATTGTGTATAGCAAATACAGCAATATCTGACAGAATAGCGAACCATAGCAGCCATTCGACAAGGATGTCGGTTGACATTTCTCAACACAGTCGACCTAAACGACCTAAACAAAATCAGCCAGTCACAGCCAAACGTCCCCGTCGCTGTCCAGAACCAATACAATGTAGGGTACCGGTTTTATAAAATACACATTTAAACGAGTGCCACTTCGTGAGGTAGGCCTACTTACGGCATGTATTCAAACACATAAGATTAAAAGTTTCCATTCCCTTTAGAAAACCTGCCCCCCAAACCTAAATGGTGCGATGCGCTTCGCTAAGAAATTTTCTTAGCAAATTTCAGAGGAAGAAACCCCATGCCTACCTTTATATTGCAGCGAGGTACCAGTCCTGATTTTCACAGTTCCGCTAATGGATTCGCCAGGACTATAAACCACCTTACTGTTGGTGAAAGTAATATCGAATTCCTGAAGCTTGCCCATGACTGCCTACGCTACCCTCCGTCTAAAGAAACAAAAAGCGGCTCGAGCGCCGTACCAATGGTCTACCACCGATGGAGGCAGAGCGGCACTCTCACCTGCCCCGCGCGCTCCACCCAGTTGCAACAAGCGTCAGTGACGCCATCACGAATTGGTTTGATTAATTTGCGATAGCAGAAAATGCTGTAGGACTACGATACCTTTTAGTAGGTCAACTTCCCACAGGCGAGACTACAACTGTGTTTTTTAAACGTCATTATTTTACAGTCAGAACTCACTCTCTTATCCAATGACTAGGCTGTAACACCAAGCTCTGCTATAATTATCACTCCTGTCTCCAATATTCGGATGTCAATAGCTGTAATTTATTATTCTCACAATAGTTACGAGAGACATTTAAAATGGCAGCCAAACCTGCCTACATTAAGGGATTTCCTTTGTAAACATGGGCTCTTTTTATTTTGTAAACAGGAACTAGTTTTCTAGACGCCCAATCGTCGAGAGGCGCTGGATGGAAGTTTACGCGCGAGCCTAGACCACTGGAAACTGAAGAATAGACTCCTCAGCTCTCAGTGTG
Organism: Hypomesus transpacificus; assembly: GCF_021917145.1. Classification (NCBI taxonomy): domain Eukaryota; kingdom Metazoa; phylum Chordata; class Actinopteri; order Osmeriformes; family Osmeridae; genus Hypomesus; species Hypomesus transpacificus. The sequence continues at coordinate 14,310,554 of NC_061081.1, read as the reverse complement.
CGTGCTCTGCTGACATCAGCAGAATGACCCACTTCACAAAGCATCGCTTTGTGTATTCCGGATTCAATTAGGCCCCTGGAAGTGGAATGCGAGAGTTTATTACTATTAAGAGGTTGAGGAATCAATATATTTTTTTTAAGAAGCAATGTACTGGAAAGTGATCCGACATGCCGAAATAGTCACATGACTTACATTTTTTAACAAGAGCTGGCTGTACACAATTAGTCAGGTGGCTGAGCGGTTAGGGAATCGAGCTAGTAATCAGAAGGTTGTCGGTTTGATTCCGGCTGCCCAATGACGTTGTGTCCTTAGGCAAGGCACTTCACCCTACTTGCCTCGGGGGGAATGTCCCTGTACTTACTGTAAGTCGCTCTGGATAAGAGTGTCTGCTAAATGACTACATGTAAAGTTAAATTAGGCTTCTTTCTTTTCACCCCAGTAAAATATAAAGAACACTGCAGGGAAACCAACTGCGAGACACACACACACACATGACACAAACACACAAAATGACACAAACACACACACAACACCAACACACACACATGACACAAACACACACACATGACAGAGGCAAGCACAAACATATGCACACACACACACAAGGGAGAAATGGTGACTAGGCTGTTACTACTGTTAAGGATAGTGTAAACTGGGTGTTGAGAGGGAGAATGATGCACGGTTAAGCATCGGACCAAGTTATTTGTAGTTTAATTAGTAATGATGCAATCACAAGATACATAATGAAAACAATACACCAAGATGTCCGTAGTCTAGTACAATGAATCAGTCGATGATGCAACAGCAGTCATCCCACCAAAACAGAGTATAAGATTAGAACGAACGAAGGCCTTCGTTGAGAAAGTGGTCGTGACAGAATATCAGAGAAAGTTCTGCCCCTCCCAAGTTCTGTCTCCCCGCCCTTGGGTGACAGATCTTGTACTCCCCAAAGAGGGAGGTCTGGTGAGTGGCCATTGGTCAGGAGACCTTGGGGTGGCTATTGTTAACCAATTAAATGTCCAGGGCGTTCATGCTGGCGCAAGGTGGGCAGTCCACGGACCTGGTGATGTTAGGAGAGGGAGGGGGCAGAGAAGACCCACAGGTCTGGTGTTGTTCAGGGAGGGGGGTGGACGAGACCCACAGGTCTGATGCAATCCAAGGGGGGGGGGGGGGGTTTGAGTTCTCCAGAGTTGAGAGCAGGTCATCTCGAGGTCCTGATGATATACGGGGTGGGGTCTTCAAGGGGAAGGGGAGAGGGTAAGACCACTCCTAGGTCAGATGATGTAAAGGGGCAGATGGGCTCCAAGGAGAAGGGGGCATCCAGTGAGAAGGGGGGGGGGGGCAGAGTCTCCAGGGGAAGGGGGCATCCAGTGAGAAGGGGGGGGGGGGGGGCAGGGTCTCCAGGGGAAGGGGGCATATTATCCATAGTAAGAACTGTCCGGTCTGACTCGTCCTGAAGCAGAGAAGAGTTATGTTCCCAGCATCACCTTATCTCCCAAGTTGACACTTTTACTCCCATGAGCTGACTAGCTCATTGTGCTCACACCAGTCCCTGAGCGTCACAAACTCGCCTCCCAAGTCAGTTTGCCTGACATCTGCATTCTTGTCCACACACCAAAGTTACATTTCAATGTTTCTTATCTGTTACTTTATTAAATCAATTGATCACATTCAATATTTGTATCTTAGTTATTAGCATTACAAAACATGTGTGTTTACATATTCATATTAGATATTGATTGGTATAGCAGCATTGATCAGCAGTATAATGCTATCATTTCCTCACAATCCCTCCTTTGACACCACTATGTGGTGTCAACATTAAAACTGGATATTTTAAAGTTTCATGGATCCCTCCTTTCACACCCTCTAAAGGGTGTGACAACACAAATTCAAAATATACCAGTCTGGCAGTAAAGGCAAATCAGTTGTTAACTAGGTTAAACATGCGTAAAACACTTAAGCAATGAACCAAAATACAGTCAAACTAGATGTTAAAATGCAAAATCAGTCGATAACTAGGTTAAACATGCGCATATGGTCATCAAAACAGTCAAAATTTAATATTTTTAAAGTTTTCATGGATCCCTCCTTTCACACCCTTTAAAGGGTGTGACTACACAAATTTAAAATATTATGAACCTGTGTGAGCAAACAATGGAGGTTAGTTCAGATGAGCAATAAGAAACAGTCAGTCAGATTACAGGAAGATATATATGACTTTTTTTTTTTCTAGAACTCACCCTCCTTTCACACCCTCTAAAGGGTGTGACGCCTTACGATCAGTCAATCTGTTAAACAGAACATTAAAAGAGTCAATACATGTAGAAAGAAACTGTTAATTCGGACAGGATATTTTAAAGTTTTCATGGAATCCCTCCTTTCACACCCTTTAAAGGGTGTGACAACTAACACAAAATTTAAAATATCCCGTTAAGGAACACAATGCTTAGAACGATAATAATGAGACTATGCAGCGTTATGGCCAAGTGGTGTGGACACACTGGACACAGTGGGAAAACCCTAATGATGTTATAGGGGAAAACCCACCGTCACTCCGCAGAGTGGACATTCGACATCCATGTACCCACGGCAGACCTGAACATACTCACAGGTCCCCTTCACCACATACATACAACTTTAGCCAAGCTTTTAGAATTGTAATAAAATAAATTTGAGAACATTGAATAACAATCAAACTGGACATTACTGATTAAGATATGTCCCAGTGTAAATAAGGACGTGATTAGTGAAAGTAAAGGGGTTCAAAAGATAATGCCGTGAGGAAAGAGAACATGGCCCTAGCGACAGCCGTCGCTCCAGTCCTGTCCACTTGTAGCCTCACAGAAACGCTCGATCTCTGAGTGAACTTCAAATTCCACAATTTCCTCCAGATAACACTGTGCCTGCTGCCCTAGATTGGCTGCAAGTGTGAAGGTTCGACTATAATTTGTGATGCCAGCTTCTCGAAATATTCTGCTTGTGCTGGATACTGTTCTTTTATTTCCTCCTTGTTTATGCACTGCAGCGATCCTGCAAACACAAGTTTGTATTCTTCCTCAGTTAATGCCACTCTTCTGTTGGTTGTGGGGTCTTTTTTACCGCTGCCTTCTTTAAACCCAGTATCTGGGTTGACTGTGTATTTGGTCTGCCACCAGTCTAATATTTTATAACCTGGCCTTAATTCAACGTGCGATGGACGCCACTCCATTTGTCCTCTCCTTAAAGACACATAAACATAATTTTCTCTTGTTTGAAACAGACATAAAACAAACATGACAGATACATATAGGCAACATAAGGCAAACATAACAGACACACACAGATAGCAAGGTCACGTCTGACCATAAATACTTGTTGTTCCACCACTGGTTGGAATCAAACAATAACAGCTGTAGTAATGCCATGTACCACTAGTCGGAGCCAGACAAAATAGAACTGCAATAATGCCATCCACCACCAGTCGGAGCCACAGACAAAACACAACTGCAATAATATAATCCACCACCAGTCTGAGCTCACCAACCACCCAACTGCCACCAGCCGGATCCAGGCTAGTAACAGCTGCAACCCACTGTCACCAGTCAATGCCAACCACCAAAATAATTGTAACCTGTTGCTGGTCGTAGCTGTGGGTAGAGTCTCAAAGATCCATACATACACATCAGTATTAGAGAGAGAGAGAGAGAGAGAGAGAGAGAGAGAGAGAGAGAGACAAGGAGTTTAGTTGGCACCGGTAGGTCTCAGCTCCTTGACCAGAGAGAGGTAAAGAGAGAGAGAGACATAGAGAGAGAGAGAGAGAGAGAGAGTGTGTGTAGTGCAAGAGAGGGGAGGGGAGGAGAGGGGTGGGGAGGTGTGTGAAGGGAGAGAGTGTGTGAGAGGGGAGTGGTGGGGAGGTGAGGTGTGTGAAGGGAGAGACGAGAGGGTGTGTGAGAGGGGAGGGGTTGGAGGGGAGGGGTTGGGAGTTGAGGGGAGGTGTGTGAAGGGAGAGAGTGTGTGAGGGGGGGAGGGGAGGGGAGAGAGGAGAGGAGGGGGGAGGAGAGGAGAGGGGAGGTGGGGAGAGCGAGAGAGAGAGGGCGAGAGTGAGAGAGTGTGTGAGAGGGTAGGGGTTGGAGGGGTAGGGAGTTGAGGGGAGATGTGTGAAGGGAGAGGAGAGGAGAAAGGAGAGGAGAGGAGTGGAGAGGGGAGGAGAGGAGAGGGGAGGAGAGGAGAGGGGAAGGGAAGGGAGGGGAGGTGTGTGAAGGGAGAGTGTGTGAGAGGGGAGGGGTGAGAGGAGAGGAGAGGGGAGGGGAAAGGTGCGAGGGGAGAGATACACATTATTAACCCAACAATGCTAAGAGATAGCGAGAGAGAGAGAGAGAGAGCGAGAGAAAGGGAGAGAGAGAGAGCTTGTCTAAAATGCGCCATGCTCGAACCTCGGCATGGCCCCATCCCGACAATGCAATAGAGAGAAAGGGAGAGAGAGCAAGAAAGGGAGAGATACACATTATTAACCCAACAATGCTAAGAGATAGCGAGAGAGAGAGAGAGAGAGAGAGAGCGAGAGAAAGGGAGAGAGAGAGAGCTTGTCTAAAATGCGCCATGCTCGAACCTCGGCATGGCCCCATCCCGACAATGCAATAGAGAGAAAGGGAGAGAGAGCAAGAAAGGGAGAGATACACATTATTAACCCAACAATGCTAAGAGATAGCGAGAGAGAGAGAGCGAGAGAAAGGGAGAGAGAGAGAGCTTGTCTAAAATGCGCCATGCTCGAACCTCGGCATGGCCCCATCCCGACAATGCAATAGAGAGAAAGGGAGAGAGAGCAAGAAAGAGAGAGAGTCTGCTTGTGAAATGTGCCCTGCTCGAACCTCGGCATAGCCCATTCCAGCAATGCAGTAGATAGGGAGAAAGAGAGAGAAAGCAAGAAAAAGAGGTTTGCTACTCCTTAAATCTCCACAAACATATTATTTACGTCTATCTCAAACAGCCAGGTGCTCCCGTCACAGTGCCGCATTCTGCCGGACCCCACCTCGTTTTCCAATAGACACACTTAGAAACAGCCAGGTGTTCCCGTCACAGTGTGACCACTGCCAGGCAACGCCCCGTACCACGTAGAAACTGCCGAGCGCTCCTGTCACAGTGCCACATTCTGCCAGACCTCACCTCGTTTCACAATAGACACAATTAGAAACAGCCAGGTGTTCCCGTCAGTGTGACCACTGCCAGGCAACGCCCCGTACCACGTAGAAACTGCCGAGCGCTCCTGTCACAGTGCCACATTCTGCCAGACCTCACCTCGTTTCACAATTACAAATGTATCATTGAGTTTGCATCAACGTTAATCTCTCTATGGACAATTTGATTCAAAGTGTGCAGCCCAGAGTCACAGTACAGTGCAGTTTAAAGACACTCACTCCTAAAAGCTAAAGTCCTAAGCTATGCAGATTTCGTTTAAACAGGCTCTGCTTACCTTATTTTTGTGGATATCCAAGTGAGTGTCAGTGAACCACAGCTGTCCCGCTCCTGCCGGCTGGGGTCCCCTTCTCAGGGACCTCTCGTCCAGATCTCTCACCCAGGCACGTCGGAAGGTCACCAATTGTTAAGGATAGTGTAAACTGGGTGTTGAGAGGGAGAATGATGCACGGTTAAGCATCGGACCAAGTTATTTGTAGTTTAATTAGTAATGATGCAATCACAAGATACATAATGAAAACAATACACCAAGATGTCCGTAGTCTAGTACAATGAATCAGTCGATGATGCAACAGCAGTCATCCCACCAAAACAGAGTATAAGATTAGAACGAACGAAGGCCTTCGTTGAGAAAGTGGTCGTGACAGAATATCAGAGAAAGTTCTGCCCCTCCCAAGTTCTGTCTCCCCGCCCTTGGGTGACAGATCTTGTACTCCCCAAAGAGGGAGGTCTGGTGAGTGGCCATTGGTCAGGAGACCTTGGGGTGGCTATTGTTAACCAATTAAATGTCCAGGGCGTTCATGCTGGCGCAAGGTGGGCAGTCCACGGACCTGGTGATGTTAGGAGAGGGAGGGGGCAGAGAAGACCCACAGGTCTGGTGTTGTTCAGGGAGGGGGGTGGACGAGACCCACAGGTCTGATGCAATCCAAGGGGGGGGGGGGGGGTTTGAGTTCTCCAGAGTTGAGAGCAGGTCATCTCGAGGTCCTGATGATATACGGGGTGGGGTCTTCAAGGGGAAGGGGAGAGGGTAAGACCACTCCTAGGTCAGATGATGTAAAGGGGCAGATGGGCTCCAAGGAGAAGGGGGCATCCAGTGAGAAGGGGGGGGGGGGGCAGAGTCTCCAGGGGAAGGGGGCATCCAGTGAGAAGGGGGGGGGGGGGGCAGGGTCTCCAGGGGAAGGGGGCATATTATCCATAGTAAGAACTGTCCGGTCTGACTCGTCCTGAAGCAGAGAAGAGTTATGTTCCCAGCATCACCTTATCTCCCAAGTTGACACTTTTACTCCCATGAGCTGACTAGCTCATTGTGCTCACACCAGTCCCTGAGCGTCACAAACTCGCCTCCCAAGTCAGTTTGCCTGACATCTGCATTCTTGTCCACACACCAAAGTTACATTTCAATGTTTCTTATCTGTTACTTTATTAAATCAATTGATCACATTCAATATTTGTATCTTAGTTATTAGCATTACAAAACATGTGTGTTTACATATTCATATTAGATATTGATTGGTATAGCAGCATTGATCAGCAGTATAATGCTATCATTTCCTCACACTACCCACAGAAAGCCAAAGGACAACACATGTGGGATGAGACAGATGCTCCCTTGACAACAGACGCGGTGGTTGCCAAGTTACCACTGGTATCCATGGAAATTACACTGATCCTGTCTGATGAAACCAGCATGTAGTGAAATATCTTCAGGCTTATAGAATTTGAATTCTAATCATTTCTAGCTAGCCCTGTTCGAACTACCCCAGTCAGAGAAGCCTCGTGTATCTGTAAATAAACAACCTTAACAGGAAGTCCATGTGTCCAACTGTGAATCCATCATAAGTAAGAAGTGCTTACAGTGGAGTTGGAATTGTGGGATATATTACAGTAACCGTCTATAATCAAGTAGCGATCTGGTCAATCTTTTATAGAACCTGTTCCCTGACACTTCATAAGTTGTGGATGTATATCATAAGATTTCAGCATGACTTTTACACAGAATCTAATTCCTGCCAGAAACGAAAATATACATTTTTGCCTAATGTAGCACCCACGACTAGACAAGACCACCACATACATTTTAGGAGAATGTAACCGTTCAGGGAGTGTGATCATATGAAACTAAGTTTTGTCATTTAGGCCTTGTGAGAGTTTCTGTTGTGTCTGTCTCTCCCTAGTGGTCCTTTGACAGAATACATGAATCTTGTCAAATGGAACACAGTTTTAATGTGTCCAATCCAAAGCACTGAATATATAACAATATCACTTGTAATAAAATTATACTACATTTTAAAAGTGTGGAAAATTATCTGAAAACTATAAATTTGTTAATGGCTATCCTGTAACGAGAACTAAAGTTCAAGAAAGTGTAATTTAGAAAAGCAGTCTTAATAAACTGTCCAGGTACACAAGATATATGAATGATATATGAAAGAGTGAAATCAAGAGATTTTTCTTTTTAATGTATGATATCAGGTAAAGCACTCATTAAGGCTTCATTATGCGGTGCATGACCTTTATAAACAATAAGGTCTTATATTTCATCTTCCTCTTCATCCAGCAGGCAGGTGCGTGCGATGGCAGCCGTCACAGCATACGGGTCACAGTTGGCGGAGGGGCGGCGGTCTTCAAAGTAGCCCCTCCTCTCCTGACCCACCTGACGAGGGATGCGGATGCTCGCCCCACGATTGGCCACGCCGGCAGAGAAGTCGTGGATGTTGGAGGTCCAATGGAGGCCGGTGAGACGCCTCATGTTGTCCTGGCCGTTGTGAGGGTCGTACACCTTGATGTGCTCCGCGTGTCGAGTGCTAAGCTTCTCTATGGCCTGCTCGATGTACCTGGCCGCCACAGAAGAGGAACTGAGCTGTAAGTAATCTCATAGCTGCAGTACAGAGTTTTATCTATTTGTTTCAAGCCAGTTCTCTTAATAGCAATTCCAAAAGGAAAGTCAGTTTTTTGTGGTAAAAACAATTCAAAACATTTGACTACTGTGTTCTTCGTATTGCACTCAGACTGTACTCCCAGTATGAACATAGAGCATGAGTTTGCATGAGTGTTATTTTGTGCCGTTATGGTGTGTGTGTGTCTGTATTTTTGTGTGTACTACTCACTGCAGTCCTCCCTCTGCCCTCATGTCTTTGGTGCTGAAGTTGGTATGGCAACCCGCCCCATTCCAGTCACCCGTCATCGGTTTAGGGTCCAAGGAAGCCACGACCCCAAAGTCTTCGCTCACGCGGTGGAGCAGGAAACGGGCCATCCACAGGTGGTCTCCCATCTCAATCCCCTCACAAGGACCCACCTGGAACTCCCACTGCCAGGAGAACCAGAAGGGGGGGAGGGAGGGAGGGAGGGAGGGAGGGAGGGAGGGAAGGAAGGAAGGAGGGAGGGAGGGAAGGAAGGAAGGAAGGAAGGAAGGAAGGAAGGAAGGAAGGAAGAAGGAAGGAAGAAAGAAAGAAAGAAAGAAAGGAGGGAGGGAGGGAGGGAGGGAGGGAGGGAAGGAGGGAGGGAAGGAGGGAGGGAGGGAGGGAAGGAGGAAGGGAGAGAGGGAAGGAGGGAGGGAGGGAGGGAGGGAGGGAGGGAAGGAGGAAGGGAGAGAGGGAAGGAGGGAGGGAGGGAGGGAGGGAGGGAGAGAGGGAAGGAGAGAGGGAAGGAAGGAAGGAAGGAAGGAAGGAAGGAAGGAAGGAAGGAAGGAGGGAGGGAGGGAGGGAGGGAGGGAGGGAGGGAGGGAGGGAGGGAGGGAGGGAGGGAAGAAAGAAAGAAAGAAAAAGAAAGGAAGGAGGGAGGGAGGGAGGGAAGGAGGGAAAGAGGGAAGGAGGGAAGGAGGGAAGGAGGGAAAGAGGGAAGGAGGGAGGGTCAATGGAAGACAGCAGGGGAATGATTGAGACGAAACACAAAAAACAAATCGGCTGTGTGAAAGCATAAAAATGTCAGTCAGATCTTGTAAAGCAGCAGGAGCAGTAACATCAGTATTGAGCACAGTAACTACATTAGATCATTAGGTTTACTGTACCTGTGAAGGCATGGTCTCTGCATTGGTCCCACAGATTTTGACTCCAGCATAGAGACATGCCTTGTAGTGGCACTCCACAATGTCCCTGCCGTAGGCACAGTCTGCACCGACGCTGCAGTAGTATGGGCCTTGAACATGAAGACCAAAGAACAAGGGAAGTGAGAGATTCATTAAGATACTGAAACTTCCATGTCATTGAATGTCATGCATATTTCATGTCTAAGATTGTCTAAGAGTTTTAATTCATTCATAAGCCTTAACCCTAACTTTACTCCAAAGTAAAGAAATGGTGGGTTTATGTAACTCACCTTGGGGAGCAGGGAATCCATTTGAGGGCCAGCCATAGGGGCGTCCATCTGTCCCCAGGAAAGTGTACTCTTGCTCCATTCCAAACCAGGGAATGTGCTCCTTCACCTTCTCCATCACCTTGTTACAGTCTGAGCGCAGGTTAGTCTCTGCCCAGGAAGGAGACGAGATTCCTCAGACCAACTGTCACATGCGTTGTGATAGATTCATTTATAAGGACTTTTATGTTATTGTTCCCATATGATTAGGAGTTTATTTTTGCTAAGAAAAGGGAAGGAAGGATCTTTCTTCCAGGATAAAAAAGCTTTAAAAAACAGGTTTACAGTACCAGTAGGGAGGCGGGTGTGTTCGAGCACCTCACACAGAACCAGTTTGTTGGGGTCTAGTGTGAAAGGGTCCCTGAATATGCACACTGGGTTCAGGTACTTGTCACTGTTAGACCTGTCCTCCACGTCGGCCAAAAAGAAAAAATTCCATTCCGGAATGTCTAGCAATAGAACAACAACAACAAAATGGAAACAAAATAATCAAAAATGTCAAGGCCAACTTCAGCATGACAAAACACGTTCTAAAACCAATAATAGTAACAATTAGTCATTTTGGAAATGTAATTGTTTTTGGGGGGACAAATAGCTTTTATTGCCCCCGAAGAAGCTTAAATGGTAAGTCCTTCATAACACCGTTCATATTCTTGGAAAAGCTATTTTATACTACAGAATGCAATTAAATTTACTACTGGACTTGTGCTATATCTATCTACCAATAGATTCTAAACACATTTTAAGGTATTTTAACCACACAGTAAAACCAGTCCACACAGGACTGTACACAGAGTGTTTACCCTCCAGTCCTTGGGGTTCTCTGTCCAGGGTTCGAGTCTTGTTGCGCAGCCCCTCCCCAGAGCCGTCGACCCAGACGTAGGTGACCTGACACAAGCCCCTCTGAGGGAGAGACAGGTAGTGCTGCCGCAGGGTCTTGTTCAGACCAGAACTGACTGACACAGACGCCATCACGACCCAGAGTCCTGCTGGGGGGACACAGACAGACCTGGTGGATTCACTCCAAGACATGCTTTATAGGTAAACTTGCCATTCAAAAGCAATTTAGCTTGTAAGGAAATACCTGAGATATTACACACAAAAAAAACTAGTGACTTACCGTTGGTGATCAGATGAAGTGATGTGGGAACTCCAGAAGAAGACTGAGGTGCTCAAACTTGTCGTGGCTTTTATATGGCACGGTATGCAGATGGGCAAGCTATTGTGATTGGCTTGAGTTCTACCTTTCAACATACCGGACCATTTAGGATAACAATTCTAGGGATACTTCAGTTGTGCTACAAGGAATACAATGCTAGACACAAAATATACCGTGTATTTCCGTACATTTTTTTTTTATTTTATCAACAAAGGTATCTGTCTGCCATTTTTTTGTTTTTGCATCAATATTTCCATGCCTCAGAGAGATCAGTTTGCATTTAAATAAATGTATACATATATTTTCTCAACATGTAAACCTACAACATAACATTTTAATTAAAAAGAAAATCTACGTTTTAGATGAGGAGTAAAGCTTTCTGAAAAGCTTAAAAAGAAAGGCCATTAAATGGCCACCATGGCCCTGGTTCTTCCAATGCACAAATGAGGCTTGTCCCGCAGCTATGCACAGCTAAGGCAAAGGCAGCTCGAGTCTAAGATAGATTTTAATGCAATCTTACTATTATTATTAAAGTCTTATAAGTTTATCATTGAGAACACTAAAGCAGCCAACAAAGCTAGATTACAGTATCTCAATGGTCCACAGGTGCTAAAACCAATGACCTGGCCACTAGGGGGCCAAGTAAGCAAGGTTTCAACAGGTACATTTTAACGGCTTTAAGATATTACATATTTGTTTGTTGCAGGGCTTTTGTCCTTATAGAAGAAGCCACTCACAATGTCAAAGAGTGAAAATAAATAAATGTTGAGAACTCAGAGGGCGCCAATTGAGGTATTGCCAGTTCTACCGGTGAAGTCAGGAATGTTTAACAGGCGTGCGCATGACAAAACACCTTTGACTCACCATTAAAATAAGACAGAGGTCCAGTCACATGTTAATAACAACACAGCACAGAAAACAAACTGACAAGTCCAGTTTGTCCCAAACCAGTAAGGTCTGTCGGTCTTTTCTTAAAGGAACCATGACTGGTGTGCATGTTGGTGTGTGCTGGTCAGGGGTGGGAACCTACATTTCACATTTAGTCATTTAGCAGACGCTCTTATCCAGAGCGACTTACAGTAAGTACAGGGACATTCGCCCGAGGCAAGTAGGGTGAAGTGCCTTGCCCAAGGACACAACGTCATTGGGCACAGCCGGGAATCAATCCGGCAACCTTCTGATTACGAGACCGATTCCCTAACCGCTCAGCCACCTGACTCCCAGATGTAAGGTAGGCATCCCAAAAGGACGCGACCTAACCTTGGTGATCATCTGATTCTAAGAATGTTCACACTCAGGCTGTAAGCTAAAATCTAGTGATCTCACATCATCTGAAACACCTTTTTATTATTTTGGAATTAAAACAATGACTATTACAGGACAGTAATCATACTGATATCAGAAATACCTATTAGACTGGAATCGTACCATATATCTTATCAAGGAATTTCCAGCTCCTGGGATCAGAAAATAAATATCACAGTTAATAACAAATCTGATAGCAGGTGAAGTACATAGATTCAGAATCCATTTACAGAACATGACCTTTATGAGGTCTTATATTTCATCTTCCTCTTCATCCAGCAGGCAGGTGCGTGCTATGGCGGCCGTCACAACATACGGGTCACAGTTGGCGGAGGGGCGGCGGTCTTCAAAGTAGCCCCTCCTCTCTTGACCCACCTGACGAGGGATTCGGATGCTAGCCCCACGATTGGCCAAGCCGGCAGAGAAGTCGAGGATGCTGGAGGTCTCGTGGAGGCCGGTGAGACGCCTCATGTTGTCCTGGCCGTTGTGAGGGTCGTACACCTTGATGTGCTCCGCGTGTCGAGTGCTAAGCTTCTCTATGGCCTGCTCGATGTACCTGGCCGCCACAGAAGAGGAACTGAGCTGTAAGTAATCTCATAGCTGCAGTACAGAGTTTTATCTATTTGTTTCAAGCCAGTTCTCTTATTAGCAATACCAAAAGGAAAGTCAGATTTTTGTGGTAAAAACTATCCAAAACATTTGACTACTGTTTTCTTCATATTGATGAATTGCACTCAGACTGTGCTGCCAGTATGAACATAGAGCATGAGTTTGCATGAGTGTTATTTTGTGCCGTTATGGTGTGTGTGTGTCTGTATTTTTGTGTGTACTACTCACTGCAGTCCTCCCTCTGCCCTCATGTCTTTGGTGCTGACGTTGGTATGGCAACCCGCCCCATTCCAGTTCCCCGTCATCAGTTTAGGGTCCAAGGAAGCCACAACCCCAAAGTCTTCGCTCACGCGGTGGAGCAGGAAACGGGCCATCCACAGGTGGTCTCCCATCTCAATCCCCTCACAAGGACCCACCTGGAACTCCCACTGCCAGGAGAACCAGAAGGGGGGGGAGGGAGGGAGGGAGTTTGAAAAAGAGAACAGAGCATTATATTTTGTTCATGGGCAGAACACAGTGACAATCAGATGAGGTTTTACCTGTGAAGGCATAACCTCTGCGTTGGTTCCACAGATTTTGACCCCAGCGTAGAGACATGCCTTGTAGTGGCACTCCACAATGTCCCTGCCGTAGGCACAGTCTGCACCGACGCTGCAGTAGTATGGGCCTTGAACAGCAACAGGAATGAGGTAGACAAGACAAGGAAGTCACATTCTACAACGTCCTATGACTTATGCATATTTGTAATTCTACAGATATTTCCACTAAGTTATGTTTGAACTTCATCACAGTTTTATCTCCAAAGTTGTGGGTTTATGTAACTCACCTTGGGGAGCAGGGAATCCATTTGAGGGCCAGCCATAGGGGCGTCCATCTGTCCCCAGGAAAGTGTACTCTTGCTCCATTCCAAACCAGGGAATGTGCTCCTTCACCTTCTCCATCACCTTGTTACAGTCTGAGCGCAGGTTAGTCTCTGTCCAGTGGAGACAGGGAGGAAAAGAGATTCCTCTGATGGACTTTCACATACATGAACAATAATATTTTAAATGTTTTAAGACATAACAAGGAACTTGTTTACTCGCTTAGAGAGTGAGAGCCCCCCCCCCCCCTCCCCCCAAAAAGAAAAGATACAATTCTTCAGAACAGGTTTACAGTACCAGCAGGGAGGCGGGTGTGTTCGAGCACCTCACACAGAACCAGTTTGTTGGGGTCAAGTGTGAAAGGATCCCTGAATATGCACACTGGGTTCAGGTACATGTCACTGTTAGAACCCTTGGCCTGTAAGGTGCTGGAACCGTCAAAGTTCCATTCCGGAATATCTGCCAATAGATACAAAAAAATAAAATATATATATATAAATATATCAACTAAACAAACACCACCGAATTTGTTGGTTTTGAATTCACCGCTTTAAAATTTAAATGTGAATTTATTTCAATGTAAACAATTATCTGATCAAAAAATTCAAGGTTCAGAAATTCAGGTTCCTCAAATTCAAACAGTAAAATTCTGATAAAAAAATTATAAACATTACAATTCATGCTTAATTTATTTGAAATTGTATTAAAACTAAATTCAGGCTGCTCAAAATCGAATGGTGAAATTCAGATCCCCAAAATGTTAGCCAAAAATAATTGAGCCCAAAACCTTTTATACAGTCAAACTAGTTCACGATGAGATAAGATAGGACTGAGAGTGGTTACCATCCAGTCCTTGAGGTTCTCTGTCCAGGGTTCGAGTCTTGTTGCGCAGCCCCTCCCCAGAGCCGTCGACCCAGACGTAGGTGACCTGACACAAGCCCCTCTGAGGGAGAGACAGGTAGTGCTGCCGCAGGGTCTTGTTCAGACCAGAACTGACTGACACAGACGCCATCACGACCCAGAGTCCTGCTGGGAGTACACAGACACACACAGACCTGGTGGATTCACTCCCAAGACATGCTTTATAGGACACAGGCGGGGAGGGGACGGGGGACATGACCCAGACTCATGGTGGGGGAGGACGTTTCTCAGTTAGATCAACACCTGAAAAGGGGACACTCGTGTCCCATGTTCAAGTTCAAGTCTTTTACTTGTCAGTTACACAGAACAACACAAGGTTAGACTGGGCACTGAAATTCTTAAGACAAGACAACGCAAGCACTTGGCATAACATAACATATAAGTACACAGAACATAATTTACATCTATGCTGAGCTTAAAAAGGTGAAACTTTCTAAATATACAGATAGCAATAAATGATCGACTATACTAACCCTAATACTAAAACTTCCTAAATTACAGATAACAATAAAGAGTACACGATACTAACCCTAAATGCACATAAAACCTGTTTCAACCCTATAACCTATTCTAACCTAAGTGGAGTACAGTAGAATAGTGCAAATTTGCAGATCAGTGACTAAGTCAATGACCATACAGGAGCCTGGGCGCCATGTCATATGATATGTTCTTCATAGGTTGTTCAATCATAATACCAGTCTTTCCGATCAAGCACAGTCATTTATTCGTACACTTGCTTGACATAGCTACTCTCGTGGTTGAATGGTTATGCATAGCAGGTCTAACCTGTAGAGTGGCTATTTGTGTACCTGAAACAAAAAATGCAGTTCCTGAAACTTCAAAGTTTTATTTTCCTTTTCATCATCTATAGTTTATTGTTGGTTTTGTTTTCAGTTTCAGACCAGCTTCAATAAGTCGAAACCACTCAAGCAGAAACTGGGTTCTAAAAATACATAAAGCTGTATTGAAGAGTAACCAATGAGATGTACAGTACATGTTATCAGTTACTCTTCAATAGAGTTATATTTGGCTGCAAAGGGAAAAACAACTTTAGTAAAGAACATAACCACTACTAAATCATTTACTCAGGTAGCAGTCGCTCAGGCAATATAACTCATTGTAGACCTAAACCAAATATGCATAACTCCCTATTATCCTTTGTTATCACAAGGTGTGGGGCTATTTTACCCGAGGCTATGATAATAAGAAGGTGTACCCGATCTCAAAAACCTTCAATATTCTCTGCTAAGACTGTGAGTACTGATTAATTCATAATTAATTATCCTCGTCCTTATCTATCTGTATCAGTATCCTACACTAAATGACATGTTTAGTTTTCGTTTTACTTTTTCTAATAAAATCAAATAAAAGGACACCATCAATTATTCAAATAAGTCTCACTGAAAACATTACATTATACATAAGTCTTTCTGGGTGTGAAAAATACCAGCCGAATTGATAAAAATATTGTGACTTACCGACTGTTTAAAAAGCAGATGCAGTGATGATGTGGTGTCTCTTGAAGGAGAATAGTGAGATGTCTAAACCAGTTTGGTCTTTATAAATGACATGTAGATTTTCAAGTTCATGACACAAGCTCACGTGCTACAATTTTATACACACTTGGTTGGACATTTTAGGGCATAGTTATCAAAGGCAATTGCCACAAAAATTGTACACTGCATTTTAAAGCATTTTCAGTTTTGTAACCAGGATCAGGTTCCACCTCAATTGTCGCAACATGGTTACATACAGTATCTGTCAGTCTGTGGCACTATGTGTTTGTTTTCAAATATCTTCATCTCTCTGATTCAAATCATTTCAAGCACAGCAGAAAAATACATTACCCAGTATTATCAGTACATTTAAATGTTATTTGTTGTGGAGTTTTTTTTAAAGCCACACACAAACAACAACCCCAGAGTAACCTGCCTCGATGACTGATATTCATGGGAGTGGTATGACACACTCTCCAGTCAGCTTTGTCCCTCCACGAGGCAAGCATAGACCTGCACTGCACTGCACGGGCCATCTGCTGACTGCAGGCTGCAGTGTGCTTAGCCAGGCCTCACAGCTCAGTGCACAGGAGCACACAATGACAGGCTAAAGACCGGCGAGGCTGGTCATGAGTCCCTCCTTACACGTCCACTTTCCACCGGGCCGACCAGGAGAGCAGGTGGGGCCGGGGTTAGTGATGATCTTAAAGGATGGGCCACAGGAGAGAGAGGGGGGGGGGGGGGGGTGAAGGAGACAGAGAGAGGGGGGAGGGGGGGGTGAAGGAGACAGAGTGGGGGGGGGGTGAAGGAGACAGAGTGGGGAGGTTGAAGGAGACAGAGGGGGGGGGTTAAGGAGACAGAGTGGGGAGGGTGAAGGAGACAGAGTGGGGGGGGTGAAGGAGACATAGTGGGGGGGGGGGGTGAAGGAGACAGAGGGGGGGGTGAAGGAGACAGAGGGGGGGGGTGAAGGAGACAGAGGGGGGGGGGGGGTGAAGGACACAGAGGTGTGGGGTGGGGTGAAGGAGACAGAGGGGGGGTGAAGGAGACAGAGGGGGGGGTTAAGGAGACAGGGGAGGGAGGTAGGGGTGGGGGGTGACAGGGGAGGGAGGTGGGACATGAGTGCTTCTGAGGTGCTGAGGCTGGAGGGACACTAGGGGTTATTTGGACCATAGTCAGGTTATGCTACAACACTGAAGTCTCACGTGGGAAAAGGCAAACATTAAATGCTGTATAAAATATTAACTGCCAATTGTTAACCTTTGTTAAAATATTTCCATTGTTAATGATAGAAAAATATGGTTCCATGTTCTTTTCTCCAGGGCTCTTTCTCCATAGGGATCAAGTCACAGTGGATCACAGATCAGTCAAGCAGAAGTTTTACCACAGTGCACGACGGCTCACATCAAAAGAGAGTATCCTACACTGAGGATTCAATGTCTGTCAGTAAGCCCACAGACAGTAGAATGGATGGGCGCGCGGGGGAACATTTTTATAATATTTGCACTCTTGTCAAGCTTTTCTAACAATCCGTCCGCTTTTTCTCCAGTCTCGTCCTCTCTCTGTCCTGGTAGGCTGACTACCAACCCGCCAGGAGCCGTGACAAACCCGGGCGCTAAGGAGAGAGAAAGAAAAATAATGCTTTATCCAAAGCGACGTAGCCTAGGCGACGGTTACAAATATCTCTACAAGACTACCAAAACAAATCCCAGCGCTCTCTCTGTCACACAAACACACATCATTCCAAGTTCATAGCTATCTCACCTTGTGCTGCACATCCGCCCGGCCCGTTTGCTTGGCTTGGCGGCTTGCTGCCGGTACTGCATCCAACCACACACCAGCTCGTGGGCTATCATCATATACAAAAGAAATATGAGCAGGGCGGGATCCATTCAGTCCAACGGCAATGGCCCGTGCAAGTAAAAAGAAACGGTTTGGCGCGAGGATTCCAAACCAAGTGGCTTGCGTGAGCATGCAGGGTAGAAGGAGAGCGCTTGAAATCGAGCAATTGTCTCGAGAACAAAATTCCTCCCTGTGGATGTGGGTCTGGTGATCTCCTGCCCACTCCAATAGACCGCACGCGCCTGGTGTCAGTGCTTACAGTCAGCATGTAGGCTACAGTACCGACCCCACCCATGTAATGCTATATAATCATAACAAATAAACGAATACATTCACTAACTAATGAACCGGATCTTTCATTTATAGCAATTTCTTCTCAAGGTATTGTGTGTGTCATATCATAAGAAAACTATTGATGAAACCGACATAAGAGAGATAGGGAAGAGGTTGCCGTGGAGACGGCTGTTGCTAGGGTGGGATGTCGTCACCCACTGTTTTTTCCCCTGAAGGTTGAATGACCAGATAGTCCGTAGATATGCATCGAACTGAAATGTCCATTAACTACATTTAAAGGAAATGTCGCTGAATTGAAAATGTACCACGTTGAGTATGTGAATCTGCCACATATGAATGTAAAATAAGTGGTTAAAAAAGGATTGGGAGTAGTCCACGTTTTCAGCAGAACAGTTCCAGTAAACGCAAACAAGTTCGTTCACGCAATCAATCCGGTTTGATTAGAATTTTAAGTTCCTGAAATGAAAGCATAACCTCTGGCATTCCATTATTGGACAGGGTTCGTCCTTAAATGACACGTCTGGGAAATGCTGCTATTATTCTATTGTTTAGTCACCGAGTATTCTTCTACACGTAGGCCTAGTGATTTTTGGGTGTAAATAGGTTAAAATCACAAAGCACAAGTACTATTAAATCACTATTTATTCAAGCAACAGTTGATCGGGCCATCTTACTCATCGTAGAAAAACAACACCTGCAAGAGCCATTCCCTTGCTTGTACTAGAAGTCAACAGAAAGGGAAAAAAATATGATCAGCACATTTCTTTAAATCCAAAATGATTTAGGTACAAATCCTTAATTCTTCTTTGTCAAACAAATAATTTTCTTAAAATGTTAATATGGGAAATTCTCAACTCTCGATGCAGAACCATAGGCAGAAATCCTGGTGAGAATATGATTGTCCTCCCCAATAAATCACTGTAAACATAACTATGTAATTTCAAAAATATTAATAAAATGCAATGAAAGTGCTTTGATGATTGTGGACACAATGGCGCTTTTTTAATGTGATGTGTTACAGCAGTAATTTTGGTGTCCCCCTCAGGAATTGCTCTTGAGAAAATGTTTGTCCCCCCCCAATGTTGATAGCAGATTGTTGCCACTGTGCAGAACTATAGGGAAACACCGCTCCCATCACTAGCCTGAGGCCAGACTGTTACTCTTTCTATTTCTGTTAACCAACACAGTCTCCCTCCCTCCCTCCCTCCAGGCTTGTCTCCCCTGGTCATCCAAGAAGGACCTCAGGACACGGTCACTTGCTTTTCTCTCAAAACCTTCAGGATCAGTTTACATGTGAGGGATTGTGTGTGCGTGTGTAGTACGCAAAGCCACCTCAAGGTGACAGTGTTGCTCTGCTATCCTACGGTACGTGTACCATAGATGTGTATACAGTAGACACAGCAAGCCTGCTCTTTCACGATGGTGTCCATTGTTATTTTTGCAGACTGTTAGTAAAATGCACACCATTCCTTGGCACTAACCACTGTTACACTGTTAGAATTGTGTGTGTGTGCGTATGTGTGTGTACGGGTTTCAATGTGTTTTAGTTTTTTGTATCAATATGTAGAAACAGACCCTGTAAAACTTACTTGACATTTCTTAGAGGAAGATTGTCATCTTGTTTGAAGAAGCTACAACTCACATTTGCACGGTTAACACTTGTTCACACTTAAGCCAACAGACAGATGTTAGCTAATGTTCTGCAGTTATGCTATAGGCTGTAGCACTGCAGTTATGCTATAGGCTTACTAACATATAACAACACTAACTGTGGGTATACTGTAGACATGTCGAGGATGACAGAGGTGTGAAGGCCACAGAACAAGAGAGCTACTTACAGTGTTTACCCTCATCTTCCTCTTTTCACGGTGCAAGACGTGAGGCAAGACGTGAGGTAAGACGTTTTGCGTTTAAAACTGCTCTTCCATCCAGCTTCCTCACAAGCGCACGACGACAGCAGAGACGAGCCAGTCTGAGACGACGGACCTAGAGCCGTCACTCGGATACTGTAGGTGTTAGAGACCTAGAGCCATCACTCTGATACTGTAGGTGTTAGGGGTTTGTAGGGTCAGTGTTTTGGTGCAGTCAGGGAGCCCTGGAAGGAGAGCCAACATGGCGGAGGACATCTACGCTAATGCAGACATGACCCAGAAGGTGAAGTTGGATGATATTTATGCTAAACCAGACATGACACAGAAGGTGAAGTTGGAGGACATCTACGCTACACCAGACATGACCCAGAAGGTGAAGTCTGACGGGGGGGAGATGGAGGAGAGGATGGTGGACATCTACGTTAGTGCTGACACCCTCAGAAGTCACGACCCCTGCTCAGAGGCTGACGACCCTACACCAGAGAACCCTGCAGGAGATCAGCTCTCAGGTAAAACACACACCCAAAACACACACAGGCACGCCCATGCAAAAACACACACACACAAGGGCGAACATCAATGCTTCTTGAACTGTCTTTCTCCTTTTCTTTCTTTCTTTCTTTCTTTCTTTCTTTCTTTCTTTCTTTTTCTTTCTTTCTTTCTTTCTTTCTTTCTTTCTTTCTTTCTTTCACATGACACACACCAAACACACACACACAGGCACGTCTGTGCAAAACCACACACGCACAAAGACCGACATCACTGCATACTGCACAATACTTCTCGTTTTGTCTTCCTCTTTTTCTTTCTTTCACATAACACACACACACACGCACACATATACAGATATTTACACAAACACACACACACAGATCATAACTGTCCCCTGTTAGAAAAGTTAAAGATGTAACTGTTATCCTGTAATGAGAATGATTCTGTGTTCAGCATTCCTTGTCAGTAGAGAGCCCTCTCCCAACATGAACTCTGGGTAACACTAGGCTTACGTAAACAAACTGACCTAAGCTGACCATTATCTTACTAGAGGTGCAATAAATGTGTTAACCTTATCTGTGTTGAGTGAATCATATGGTCAAGCCTAGGGTCAGAAAACTCTTTCCACGTGCACGCGTACCCTGTCTCTGGGATCAATCACATTGATAGCTGATATGCAGGGGAGGGGACCTCTCACCAATATGTTGTAACAGGATGCTAGCAGAACATGCTAGCAGACAAACTTTGTAGCACAATGGCGTGTGATGTTTTTGTCTCCTTGTGGGCCGGCCGCAAGCAGTAAAGCTTTCTTACAATTTGTTCACCAACTGACAACTGTGCAATGCTTGGTAGATTAATATTTCTGACATCCCCACTGTGTCTAGGTGCTGGGGGTCCAGAGAGGAGTCTCTCCAGAGCTGCAGCAGTGTGTCTGGGGCTGCTGTGTGCTCTCCTACTGGCTGGGGTCGCAGCACTGGGAGTCATCTGTGAGTCTCTGGCTCAGCATCACACAATAAACCCGGTTTAGTAATTATAACTGTGTGTCAACAATTCCTGTGTTATGTTTATGATGGTGACATTATGTTGAACATCCCTGTTCAACCCTTTTTCATTTCTCACAAGACATTATTGTTTGTGTAGATCTAATGACAGTGACTGTGGAGAGACACCAGCTCCAGACCAAGTATGATATCCTGACCAGAGAGAGAGACCAGCTGAACACCAGCAACATCATCCTGACCAGAGAGAGAGACCAGCTGAACACCAGTTACATCAACTTGACCATAGAGATAGGCCAGCTGAACACCAACAACACCAACCTGACCAGAGAGAGAGCCCAGTTACAGACCAGTAACACCAACCTGACCAGAGAGAGAGATGACCTTAAGAGGAGGCTGTGCGGTAAGTCCATAAGGACAATGTTAATTAGTAGGCTGTATGGAATAAAAGTTGTTGTTCATGTGATGCGTTGAACTCTAGAACAATTGCTGTTGTAATGACTTAATGACTCATTTTGTTTGTCACATCTGCCTTCAGGTTGTGACAAAAGTGGGTTTCAAAGGAAAAACGATTTTGTTACTGACAGAAACGGCTAACCAAAACCAACTGTTCGAGAGTGTGTGTGTGTGTGTAGGTGTGTGTGTGAGATGTGTAGGTGTGTGTGTAGGTGTTTGTGTGTAGGTGTGTGTGTGAGATGTATGTGTGTGAGACGTGTGTGTCTAGGTGTGTTGGAAGATGCAACAAAGTGAATGTTCAAGTCTTATTTGTCAGGTACACAGAACAACACAAGGTTAGACTGGCGTAACATAACTTATAAGAATGTCAAAACTGCACTCCAAATCACAGCTGCCACGCTGAGCCAGGTTTGAGTCAGGTTTAGTGCAGAGCGAGGGATGAATGAATGAGAGAATGAATGAGAGAATGAGAGACTGAGTGGGTAAGAGCCAGATTCAGCTGAATAATGTTTCAGTGAATTGGTCATATTTGGTTCATAGTTAGATATAGTTAGATAGAATATTGGTATTTTGATATTGATTATTCTATTTCTATAGGTAAAAAGTAATTCAGTAATAATTTTATAGGCTATTTAAGGTAATGTTTATATTCTATATATGATTTGACTTGTGGATTCCAAAGAGTCTAAGAACTAAAAAGTTTATTCTGTTGGGAATTAAACCCTGAACGCAGAGGCTCAAGTTGATTTTGTTTTTGTCTACAAAAAAAAGGATAGCTTTGCACATTCTTTTTGGATTAATACTTAAATTTACATTTATTCATTTAGCAGACGCTTTTATCCAAAGCGACTTAAAAGAAAGAGTTGATATTACAAGATTAAGGAGTTGCTAAAAAACTGCCCTGCACCGTTCACCTGCTGCCTTGGGTTTGTGAGTAGCCTGCAAGCTGTTGTTACTACATTGGCAACTTTGAGAAGATATGCACACACATGTTAAAGCAAATTACACGGACAGACGTGTTCTGCACTCTTGATGGCTCATATAAGATTGGTTGAAGATTGGTTGTAGCTGTTACTACTGTAAATTTTGAAAACTAAATATCAATTCTGCGTTTTGATGACATCAAACAGAGGATCTAGATGGATGGAGGAGGTTTGGCTACAGCTGTTACTACATCTCTACTGAGAAGAAAAACTGGGCTGGCAGCAGACAGGACTGTAGAGACAGAGGAGCAGACCTGGTGATCATAAACAGCCCAAAGGAACAGGTGAGAGATGGAGACAGTTGGAGAGATGGAAAGTAAGAAAGACTGAGTAATAAAACTGCTCCTTAATCCTCCTCCATGACAGGAATTCCTCAATAACCTCCACAAGAAAGTGTGGATCGGTCTGAATGACACAGTAACAGAAGGGAACTTTGCCTGGGTGGACGGAACTCCACTGACCACACCCAAGTAAGGGAACTACTCTTTCTGTAGTTTCCGGATTAACAGAAAACAACCTTATTTTTAGTGAAATAGTTTCAGATATTCCACCTTTGCTTGAATGCATCTAACTGGTGCATTATACCATCATCGCCCCATAAATCACCCCAGACAGGCCCAACCAATCACAATCAACATTAAGCTATAAAGGAAATACAGCGTGTTGCCAAAAGTATCTGAACATCCCATACCAAAACCATGGTCATTAATATGGAGTTCCCCTTTGAGGCTGCAACAGCTGCCACTCCTCTGGAAGGCTGTTTTGGAGTGTGTCTATGACAATGTGCTTCCATTCAGCCACAGGAGCATTAATTAAGTTGGATACTGATGTTGGGAGATGAGACCTGGCTTGCTGATAGCGTTAGAATTAGATACCAAATGTGTTTAATGGTGTTCAGGGATCTTTGCAGCCCGATCAATTTTTTCAGTCCAAACTCAACAAAACATTTCTGTACAGACCTCACTACGAACCTTGACTGGGCAACACAGATCCCTGAATACCATCAAACACATTTGGGATTAACTGCCTCTGACCACAGCGTAAGACAAAACTACTCTTTTAGTTTGATTCTTCTGACTCAAAACAAAACATTTCTTCTTGTAAGACATACAAATATTTTTGCCTTGCTTGACTGACTTTGGTACAATACAAACCATCAGCATCGCCCCATTAAATTCTTCCAAACAGACTCAGCCACAGATCCCTGAATACCAAGCCACAGATCCCTGAATATCATCAAACACATTTGGGATTAACTGCCTCTGACCACAGCGGAAGAGAAAACTACTCTTTTGAATAGTTTGAGACTCCTGACTCTAAACTCTAACAATGTCTTCTTGTATTATGTTTTAATATTTTTTCCTTGCTTGACTGACTTTGGTGCATCAGCAGCATCGCCCCATTAAATCCCTCCAGACAGACTCAACCAATCACATTAGCATCAACATTAAGCTATATGAGAAATATACAGTATTAACATATACAACTCTGATACAGAATGGTTTGTTATACTGTATGACCCAGATGTGGACCTCAGTGTGTGACTGGTTGTGTGTTGTTTAACCCTGTAGGTACTGGTGGGACTCTCAGCCTGATAATCACCCTAACACACCAGGCAATGATGGTGAGGACTGTGCTGAGATACACTACTCACCTTCTGACGTTCCCCCTCCTTTAACATGGAATGATAACAGATGTGATGATAATAATTACTGGGTCTGTGAGAGAGGGATCTAACAGATATACTCTGGGGTTTCTACACATTTAATCTTCTAGCATTTACTTTCCCAGCTATTGTCTTGTCAATAATACCTGTCATAGCTCAATGACGGAAAGAACTGTGATGATGAGTTTTCACTTCCTATGGCTAACATGAAGTACATGAAGTAAGGCTGAGTAACATAGACTCAAATATTGTATTACTGTTTAGTTGTATTTACCACTCTGCTTGATTTTCCTACTTAGAAAATATGTCATTTCTTAAATAAAACAGTCCTTTGGTCATGTTGTCTGGACTCCTCATTGACCCTGCATTTCAGTGTCTCTATGACATCAGCCGTGTACCAGACCCTGCTCAGTGACTCTGGGGCAGTGTGGGAAACACTGACTACCTGACTGCAAGTCATCCAGCTCTGAGGTAGCACACCAGCATTAGCTTGTTACACTGCTGCTACTGAGCTTAGTGCTAGCTATGGATCGCGGTAGCAGTCGTTTCTACTTGCTGATTTTTCCATGGAGTTCAATAGGAAAGGTCAGAGTATAGCTCACAAATACTGGATTGTAAGAACCGTGTAGATGGAGAGGACTTGGTGATTATAACGAGCATGGAGGAACAGGTGAGAGGATTTGTCTTCAGGAAAAATACACACCATTCCTTGGCACTAACCACTGTTACACCTGAACAATTACTGTGGGTGTGTTTGTGTGTCACGGGGTGGGAGGGGAGAGAAAGAGGGTTTTGATGCACCTGTAACCATGTGGTCTATTAGTGAAGGTAGAGAGAGGGAAGGGGGATTGATGCGGGGCAGAGAGAAACGAGAGAGAAGACAAGGAGGGAGAGAGGAATGGAGTTGGGAGTCAGCGGTTTTGCTACCTTTTACATTTAGTCATTTAGCAGACGGTCTTATCCAGAGCGACTTACAGTAAGTACAGGGACATTGCACCCGAGGCAAGTAGGGTAAAGTGCCTTGCCTAAGGACACGTCATTTGGCTTGGCGAGGAATCAATCCGGCAACCTTCTGATTACTAGTCCGACTCCCTCACCTGCCACACTGACCTTCTCTGCACCTGACGCTCATGGGAACGTGGAGTAACCAACGGGACTATCCGCAAGGGTTCCATGACCAGAGTGACACGTCGGACCATCGGTGAAGGGCTCACGACAGGCTGACGAGCGACCGGAGTGACACGTCTGTGCTGCTTCCAGAGGGCTGTGCCCCCTCACGTGAGGAACGCGTCTTAGCGTCAAGTGTGTGCCATTATGCCGTGACCAATGACGTAGCTTAAAAGAAAGGTTTTGTTTTTCCTTTCCCACGTCGCCGCTGGAGAGGGACTATGGAAGGCCTAGTGGGCAAGTAATAAGACGCCCCCGTATGTTAGCACGCGTAATTAACGCCGACTTGGAATGCAAAGTCGGCGTCTTTTGCGCCTTGTTTGACACGGCCCCGTCTCAACCACGCGTAAAAAACGCCGACTTCCATACAAAGTCGGCGTCTTTTTCGCCTCGAATTGAAGCGTGTCACTTGACACGTTGCATTTACACACGTAAATTACGTCTCAAACTTTGAGACGTGTCGAGCAAACCACACGAAATTAACGCCTGGTTTGGCACAATCAGCGTCTGGTTTTCCAAAATTAAAGTCTGATTGCTTGAATCTCCGATGGGAAATTATGACAACAATTGTAACAACTAATACGTAAGTCAAGTAGGTCAAAGGATGCTCATGCGAGCTACTATCAAATGCAATGTTGGTTAGCTAGTTAGCTATTAGTATGAAGTTGGTGGTCACAATTGCAATCCTAAAAAGGGGTGCAGACTAAAGACAAATAAATGCAGTAATATCAGGCTGGCTGGTTGTCTGGCTTGAAGCTTTGTGAACTTTCCTTGCACTGCGATTGCGTTGCCTCAGTATTTTGCGCGATTTGGTTTCACTGCCAACATTCCTTAATGTAAGAGGCAATGCGCAAACTCAGTTGGTGGCAAAATACAACTGTTGTTACTATTCATGTCAAGTGTATTTTATTGTCATTTTCAATTACTTATGGTAGTACAAACGAAACAGAGTTTCCCCAGGACCATGATGCCATATTAAAAAACATAACAAGTAAGGTGCCAGGGTCAGCGTATATGTAGCCTACAGTGACAGGACAGTATGTACAGTGACAGGACAGTATATACAGTGACAAGACACTATGTACAGTGACAGGACAGTATGTACAGTGACAGGACAGTATGTACAGTGACAAGACACTATGTACAGTGACAGGACAGTGTGTACAGTGACAGGACAGTATGTTCAGTGACAGGACAGTATGTATAGTGACAGGACAGTATGCAGTGACAGGACAGTATGTACAGTGACAGGACAATATGCAGTGACAGGACAGTATGTTCAGTGACAGGACAGTATGCAGTGACAGGACAGTATGACAGTGACAGGACAGTGTGTACAGTGATTGGAGGTAGCAGTTATGAAGTGACAGGTTCTCGTGCCAATATATTGTGATGCCAATTTGTTGAGCGGTCATCTTCCTTGTATAGACCTATAAAAGTGAAATACACAGCCAATAAATAAAGGTTCATCGGCTGTCCTCACATTCACACACTGTTGTCCTTATACTTAACATATCATCTATGATGTCCTAAAGGCCCAACTCCTTCTCAGGTCACCTTCTGGCAGCAACCTTACAGGTGGGTTTCACTGTGCAACCAGGCCTACCCAAGCTGCTGCTGCTGGGCCAAGGGCTGATTGGAATGGCACACTGGGACTTGCAGATGACGTGAAATACATTTTTATTTCTGCTGTGTAAGATGTAGGCCTACTGCTTTTAATTTGAGTTGAACGCTGTTGGTCAGCAAACACAAGCCATGGCTCTACTTCAGAAAGGATACTGTTCACAGCTGTATGAATCAATAGGACATTACCATTACCTGAATGACTTGTAGTGGTCAGGAGGTTATGCCTGTTCTGATGATAGCATAAACCATGTTAGATTGTTGGCTCTATGTGCATTGTTTGGGTCTCCTTTCTCTGTCTTCTGTTTCTGTGTCTTTGGTTCTGTTGCAGGATGGCAGGCAGGTAGAGGAGCTGTGATTGCTGCTAGAGCACACCTGTGATCTGTGCCTCGGTCCTTAATAAGTTGTGCCCTAACAAGCTGGGTCTCTCCATTACTATCAGGAATGTCATTACTGTTTGCTTTTTAGTTTGTAATGATTCTCTACACTCAACACTTGCACTGATCCCACACCCATTCCCTACACTACTAATTTACCAACAGTTTCTTTGTAAGCACTTTTTATTAAATAAATTCATGTTTATTCTTATTACCGTGGCTTGTCACTTCCTGAAGTTCTTATCTAATCTTCCTATGAATCCAGTTATGACAGCATTAAACAAGCACTGGTTGGCTACACACCTCATGCCAGGCTTATACAGATGTGTGTATTGGCACTTTGTAAGGTTTAGTGTAGGCTACTACCTCGTGTGAATGAATACATTCAACGTTTGTGTAGTGACCTGTATCCATTTACGACATGTCTAGCACCTCTACTCTAAGGAAAATACTATATTTTGACTATCTTTCTGTCCCCTGGTCCTCCCCCAGCACCAAGGGTGTTCCCAGAGGCCAACACCTGTGACATAACCCTGAGACTGCCCATACACACAACCCAGTTCAAACAGTACATGAAGTCTGGGATAATACAGGCACCCACCTTTGGGCAGGCATAATGTCACGGCCACAGCCGTGCCCCCGTTTTTGGTTTTGCCCTGCCCTACCGCGTCCTTGTGTCTGCCATTGTCTTCACCTGCGTCTCGTTGAGTGGTTTCAGTTCTTGTTTGTATTATCGTGTCCACCTGTGTCTTGTTTGGTTCTGTGTATTTTAGGTTCCTGTTTTGTGTCTAGTCTTTGTCTTGTCCTTACCCTTGTTAACGTAATACCCTGTCCAGTGCCGGTCTTTCCTATAGGCGACATAGGCAGCCGCCTAGGGCGGCATAAGAGTGGTTGCTGGTGAAAAATCAGTCTAGGGCGCCAAATGTGCTAGGACCGCTACTGACCCTGGCTGTTTCCCGTTTAAAAGAATAAACCCTTTGTTTGAGGCAAAGTCTGGCTACTCTCCTGCGTTTGGATCCTACCACCACACACCGTAAAACATAAGGCATAATTGAATTAATTAAAGACATAAAATTAAATTGTATAACCTTACTTTTAGAGTGTTTGATTTTAAAAGGGTTTCTTAGTAGCATTGGCTTCTGAGTGTAGGTGGCAACCTACAGATATTACCGTTGGACTTACAAAAATGTCTTATAATTCTTTAAACTTCTCTTTAATCAATGCATCTGCAGTCGTAATCCTGAATGGAAGTTTAGTTAAAATCTAGTATTTTTCACCCCTTTACCAAGACACTGTAGCCTAATGATGGTACATTGTGTTAGTTTGGAGTATGTTTTAAGGCTGAATGTAGGGGAAAGTGTATTACATGAGAAGGAAATGTAACAAAAGGTTAGGGTATGATTTCCCAGATAATGAAAATGGTGTTACCCTTATAGATGGTGTCACTAAAGGGTCAATGACCTGAGCGTCAGGTCACCTCATAAAAGTAGAGGACGCATTGCGTTATTTGTTATGGAAAATTATCCCTAGTGAGCGGGCACTGTGAAGATAAAGTTATCACAATTATTTTATTGGTAGCCTAACACTGCATTGCGAGAGCAGGTTTCTTCTCTTTTGTGTTTTTCTGCAGACATTGAGAACTTGGGTTGGACATCTTTGAACAGTGCTAGTTCATGACTATACCATATCAAGCTTGATTGTCTATTCGCCTACCATTTAGTTAGCTGACGATTAGCAGTGTACGATATTTTGTGTTAACCGGGTTCATTGGAAGATTAGATTGATACTTTATTGCTCCAGAAGTAAATGAAGGAAGTGGAAAGCCACATGAATATGGATAACAGTGTATTTCTTCAATAGAAAGTGCTTACAAAAAAACGGTTGTATGTGACGGTCATGTAAATTAGTAGTGTAGGGAGTGGATGTGGGATCAGTGCAAGTGTAGAGAATCATTACAAACTAAAAGGCAAACAGTGATGATGTTCCTGCTAGTAATGGAGAGACCCAGCTTGTTAGGGCACAGCTTATTAAGGACCAAGGCACAGGTCACAGGTGTGCCCCTGCAGCAATCACAGCTCCTCTACCTGCCTGCCATCCTGCAACAGAACCAAAGACACAGAAACAGAAAACAGGGAGAGGAGACCCAAACAATACACAGAGCCAACAATCTAACATGGTTTATTTCCTACATCAGAACAGGCATAACCTCCTGACCACTACAAGTCATTCAGGTAATGGTAATGTCCTATTGATTCATACAGCTGTGAACAGTATCCTTTCTGAAGTAGAGCCATGGCTTGTGTTTGCTGACCATGGCAGTGTTTAACAGCGTTCAACTCAAATTAAAAGCAGTAGGCCTACATCTTACACAGCAGAAATAAAAATGTTATTTCACGTCATCTGCAAGTCCCAGTGTGCCATTCCAATCAGCCCTTGGCCCAGCAGCAGCAGCTTGGGTAGGCCTGGTTGCACAGTGAAACCCACCTGTAAGGTTGCTGCCAGAAGGTGACCTGAGAAGGAGTTGGGCCTTTAGGACATCATAGATGATTTGTATAGTATAAGGACAACATTGTGTGAATGTGAGGACAGCCGATGAACCTTTATTTATTGCATTTCACTTTTGTAGGTCTATACAAGGAAGATGACCACTCAACAAATTGGCATCACAATATATTGGCACGAGAACCTGTCACTTCATAACTGCTACCTCCAATCACTGTACACACTGTCCTGTCACTGTCATACTGTCCTGTCACTGCATACTGTCCTGTCACTAAACATACTGTCCTGTTACTGAACATACTGTCCTGTCACTGCATACTGTCCTGTCACTGTACATACTGTCCTGTCACTGCATACTGTCCTGTCACTATACATACTGTCTTGTCACTGTACATAGTGTCTTGTCACTGTACATACTGTCCTGTCACTGTACATACTGTCCTGTCACTGTACATACTGTCCTGTCACTGTATATACTGTCCTGTCACTGTACATACTGTCCTGTCACTGTACATACTGTCCTGTCACTGTACATACTGTCCTGTCACTGTACATACTGTCCTGTCACTGTAGGCTACATATACGCTGGCACCTTACTGTCATGTTTTTTAACATGGCATCATGGTCCTGGGGAAACTCTGTTTCGTTTGTACGACCATATGTAATTGAAAATGACAATAAAATACACTTGACATGAATAGTAACAACAGTTGTATTTTGCCACCAACTGAGTTTGCGCATTGCCTCTTACATTAAGGAATGTTGGCAGTGAAACCAAATCGCGCACAATACTGAGGCAACGCAATCGCAGTGCAAGGAAAGTTCACAAAGCTTCAAGCCAGACAACCAGCCAGTTTGATATTACTGCATTTATTTGTCTCTAGTCTGCACCCCTTTTTAGGATTGCAATTGTGACCACCAACTTCATACTAATAGCTAACTAGCTAACCAACATTGCATTTGTTAGTAGCTCGCATGAGCATCCTTTGACCTACTTGGCTTACGTATTAGTTGTTACAATTGTTGTCATAATTTCCCATCGGAAATTCAAGCAAGCAGACTTTAATTTTGGAAAACCAGACGCTGATTGTGCCAAACCAGGCGTTAATTTCGTGTGGTTTGCTAGACACGTCTCAAAGTTTGAGACGTAATTTACGTGTGTAAATGCAACGTGTCACGTGACACGCTTCAATTCGAGGCGAAAAAGACGCCGACTTTGTATGGAAGTCGGCGTTTTTTACGCGTGGTTGAGACGAGGCCGTGTCAAACAAGACGCAAAAGACGCCGACTTTGCATGCCAAGTCGGCGTTAATTACGCGTGCTAACACACGGGGGCGTCTTAATACTTGCCCACTAGGCCTTCCATAAGGGACGGACCCGAGCAGCCGTCAGCTGTGCAGAGTCAGCCCCGTCTGCTGCCGTCGAAGTCGGGAGGAACAGCTACTGTAGAGTCAGCCCCGTCTGCTGCCGTCGAGGTCGGGAGGAACAGCTACAGCAGTCCCCGGGAGCAGAGACAGCCCTCAGTGTTCTTAATAACTTTTGTGGGAATCAAGTTCCTGTCGTGGTCGGGACGCAGGAATTGACAACCCCAACACCTTATATTTCTCATCCCTCGTTGATTCGGTCCTCCTAATAGGCAGCCCCCCCCCCTGTCGTATCCAGTGTTCAGGCAGGAGGTCAAAATCCGGGAGCAGGTAGCGATGCAAAGGTACCAACAAGGATCAGGCAGGACGGAACGAGGTCTTGAACATACAAGGATCATCAACAAAAGGCCAAACAGGAAATCAGATCAACGCTCAGAATGTGACGGTAAACTACACAAGACTTGGCAAGGGACACAAAGGAATCAGGGGTATATATACAGACCAGCTTGATGGGTAACCAGACACAGGTGTGTAGGGATAAGTGGGCAACTCTATCCAAGGAGTGGGCGTGCACAACAGATAGGCAGAAACAGAACAAACCAACTAGACAGTAAACGGGGGAATTTGGGGTCCAGATTTGAAGCCATCAGTACTCTGGGGAAGAGGAACGCTGGATTGTGAGAGTAGTCTTGATTTGATTGGTTCCCCCTTCTACTTACCAGCGTGCTATTGTAGTTAACTCTCCCTGTTTGATCACCATGGTTGTAGTGCCACCTCTTGAACACTAGAGTGCAGTATCGTGGAGTGTCGTATTATATTTCCCCAGTTTGTAGTGTGTTTCTGTGGGTGGATCAAACAAGCAGGCTGTCAGTGAGGGGGGCCTTCTATTCCAGACTCCAGTTATTAGTACCATGGGCGATTGGGGAGGACTACCCTTTTGAGAGGGCTGGAGATACTTGTTTTACTATTAAAGCATATTTGTGTACATTGGCCTCGAAGGGTTTTCTGTGTTGCCTTGTGCCAAGTTCCAAACCCTGCACTGTGACTGTGACATGTGTGTGTATGGGTTTGAATGTGTGTTTTTTGTACCAACATTTACAAGCAGGCCCTGTAAAAATATCCTGACATTTCGTAGAGGAAGATTGTTGTCCTGTTAGAGGAAGCTACAACCCACATTTCCACGGTTAACACTTTGAAACGTTCAAACTGTACCCAACATCTGTCTGTTGGCTAATGTTCTGCATGCATGGATGTATAGCACAGGTGTGAACACAACAGCACTGCAGTTATGCTATAGACTTACTGACTGCAGATATACTAACATATAACAACACTAACTGTGGGTATACTGTAAACGATCACAGAGATGTGAAGGCTACAGAACAAGAGAGCTACTTAAAGTGTTGCCCTCATCTTCCTCTTTTCACGGTGCTAGACATGAGGCAAGACTTGAGGGAAGATGTGAGGTAAGACGTGAGGTAAGACGTTCTGCGTTTAGAACTGCTCTTCCATCCAGCTTCCTCACAAGCGCACGACGACAGCAGAGACGAGCCAGTCTGAAACGACGGACCTAGAGCCATCATTCTGATGCTGTAGGTGTTAGAGACCTAGAGCTGTCACTCTGATGCTGTAGGTGTTACGGGATCATACAATACTGTAAGTAGTGTTAATGTTTGAGAGACTAGTCAAGGAGCACTGGAACCAGAGGAAATACTCCAAGGACATCTACGCTCCACCAGAGATGACCCAGATGGTGAAGTCTGACAGGGGGGAGATGGAGGAGATGATGGTGGCTATCTACGCTAGTGCTGGCACCCTCAGAGGAGATCAGCTGTCAGGTAACACACACCAAACACACACACGTCTGTGCAAAAACACACACGCTCACACAGACAGACAACAATGCTTTGTGCTCAATACATTTCTTTTTCTTTCACATACCACATCCAGACACATATACACACACACAGACATATATACAAACACACACAAATCATAACTGTCCCCACTGTGTCCAGGTGCTGGGGGTCCAGAAAGGAGTTTCTCCAGAGCTGCAGCAGTGTGTCTGGGGCTGCTGTGTGCTCTCCTACTGGCTGGGGTCGTAGCACTGGGAGTCATCTGTGAGTCTCTGGCTCAGCATCACACAATCAACACGGTTTAGTAATTATAACTGTGTGTCAACAATTCCTGTGTTATGTTTATGATGGTGACATTATGTTGAACATCCCTGTTCAACCCTTTTTCATTTCTCACAAGACATTATTGTTTGTGTAGATCTAATGACAGTGACTGTGGAGAGACACCAGCTCCAGACCAAGTATGATATCCTGACCAGAGAGAGAGACCAGCTGAACACCAGCAACATCATCCTGACCAGAGAGAGAGACCAGCTGAACACCAGTTACATCAACTTGACCATAGAGATACGCCAGCTGAACACCAACAACACCAACAACACCAACCTGACCAGAGAGAGAGCCCAGTTACAGAGCAGTAACACCATCCTGACCAGAGAGAGAGATGACCTTAAGAGGAGGCTGTGCGGTAAGTCCATAAGGACAATGTTAATTAGTAGGCTGTATGGAATAAAAGTTGTTCTTCATGTGATGCGTTGAACTCTAGAACAATTGCTATTGTAATGACTTAATGACTCATTTTGTTTGTCACATCTGCCTCCAGGTTGTGACAAAAGTGGGTTTCAAAGGAAAAACGATTTTGTTACTGACAGAAATGGCTAACCAAAACCAACTGTTCGAGAGTGTGTGTGTGTAGGTGTGTGTGTGAGACGTGTAGGTGTGTGTGTAGGTGTTTGTGTCTAGGTGTGTGTGTAGGTGTGTGTGTGAGATGTATGTGTGTGAGACGTGTGTGTCTAGGTGTGTTGGAAGATGCAACAAAGTGAATGTTCAAGTCTTTTATTTGTCAGGTACACAGAACAACACAAGGGTAGACTGGGCACTGAAATTCTTTAGACAACACAACGCAAGCACCTGGCGTAACATAACTTATAAGAATGTCAAAACTGCACTCCAAATCACAGCTGCCACGCTGAGCCGGTCAGGTTTAGTGCAGAGCGAGGGATGAATGAATGAGAGAATGAATGAGAGAATGAGAGACTGAGTGTGTAAGAGCCAGATTCAGCTGAATAATGTTTCAGTGAATTGGTCATATTTGGTTCATAGTTGTGGTCAAGAATATTGGTATTTTGATATTGATTATTCTATTTCTATAGGTAAAAAGTAATTCAGTAATAATTTTATAGGCTATTTAAGGTAATGTTTATATTCTACATATGATTTGATTTGTGGATTCCAAAGAGTCTAAGAACTAAAACGTTTATTCTGTTGGGAATTAAACCCTGAACGCAGAGGCTTAAGTTGATTTCGTTTTTGTCTCCAAAAAAAAGGATAGCTTTGCACATTCTTTTTGGATTAATACTTAAATTTACATTTATTCATTTAGCAGACGCTTTTATCCAAAGCGACTTAAAAGAAAGAGTTGATATTACAAGCTTGAGGAGTTGCTAATAAACTGCTATGCACCGTTCACCTGCTGCCTTGGGTTTGTGAGTAGCCTGCAAGCTGTTGTTACTACAATGGCAACTTTGAGAAGATGTGCAAACACATCAAACAGACTATCTAGATGGATGAAGGAGGTTTGGCTGCAGCTGTAACTATGTTACATTGTATTTGCGTCCGTTGTAGCAACCCAGGGGACTTGAAGGCCCGATACACAATAAAACAGGACTTTGACACTTGGGGTTAACACGAATTGGTCTTTACTAAAGGGTCTCAGGATAATGGGACAAACTTTAAATCAGGGGTCTTCCCGTCCGGCATCTGTTGTCCTTCAAGGAGTGTGGTTCTGGGGGGGGTCAAAGCAGAGGGAAAGGTTAGTTGTTTTGGGCAACGTTCCTCCAGCGTTGTCTCTCTGGTTCTCTCCCCCCCCTGCGGCCTTGGGCCAGTGACCAGTGCCATGTGCCCAGTGGCTGCAGCACCTCGACAGGCAGATAGACTCCCTCTATCACCTCCCCCAATTGAAGTCGATGGAGCCGCCTTCGGGGTCGGATTGGCTGGTCTGACTCCCCTGGTTTGCTACACCGTTTAGACTTTAGGTCGGAAAGTATGAACTAGTACTGTTTAAACATGGTGTGTTTTCAGATGTCACTTCCTGTCCTGATGGCTTGCAGAAGTTTGGCTGCAGCTGTTACTACGTCTCTACTGAGGAGAAAAACTGGGCTGGCAGCAGACAGGACTGTAGAGGCAGACGAGCAGACCTGGTGATCATAAACAGCCCAAAGGAACAGGTGAGAGATGGAGACAGTTGGAGAGATGGAAAGTAAGAAAGACTGAGAACAACAGAAATGTACAGGATGAGGTCAAGATCAAGGTAATACAACTGTTCTTAATCCTCCTCCATGACAGGAATTCCTCAATAACTTCACCAAGAGAGTGTGGATCGGTCTAAGTGACACAGTAACAGAAGGAAACTTTACCTGGGTGCACGGAACTCCACTGACCACACCCATGTAAGAAAGAGTAGTTTTCTGTAGTTTCTGGATTAACAGAAAACAACATTATTTTTATTGAAAGTTTCAGATATTCAACCTTTGCTTGAATGCATCTAACTGGTGCATTATACCATCATCGCCCCATAAATCACCCCAGACAGGCCCAACCAATCACAATCAACATTAAGCTATAAAGGAAATACAGCGTGTTGCCAAAAGTATCTGAACATCCCATACCAAAACCATGGTTATTAATATGGAGTTCTCCTTTGAGGCTGCAACAGCTGCCGGCTTGCTGATAGCGTTAGAATTAGATACCAACTGTGTTTGATGGTGTTAAGGGATCTTTGCAGCCCAATCAAGTTTTTTCTGGTCCAAACTCAACAAAACATTTCTGTACAGAACTCACTTCAAACCTTGACTGGGCTGCACAGATCTCTGAATACAATCAAACACATTTGGGTTTAACTGCCTCTGACCACAGCGGAAGAGAAAACGACTCTTTTGAGTAGTTTGAGACTCCTGACTCTAAACTAATTTATTCTTGTAATATGTTTTAATATGTTTTGCCTTGCTTGACTGACTTTGGTGCATCAGCAGCATCGCCCCATTAAATCCCTCCAGACAGACTCAACCAATCACATTAGCATCAACATTAAGCTATATGAGAAATATATAGTACTAACATGTACAACTCTGATACAGAATGGTTTCTCCTATTGTATGACCCAGATGTAGACCTCAGTGTGTGACTGGTTGTGTTGTTATTTAACCCTGTAGGTACTGGTACAGCAAACAGCCTGATAATCACATTTACGCAGGCAACGTTGATGAAGGCTGTACTGAGATATACTACCCGTCTCCTGCTGATACACATGTTGTTCTTCCCAAGACATGGAATGATAACAGATGTGATAAAAATAATTACTGGGTCTGTGAGAGAGGGATCTAACAGATATACTCTGGGGTTTCTACACATTTAATCTTCTAGCATTTACTTTCCCAGCTATTGTCTTGTCAATAATACCTGTCATAGCTCCATGACGGAAAGAACAGTGATGATGAGTTTTCACTTCCTATGGCTAACATGAAGTACATGAAGTACGGCTGAGTAACATAGACTCAAATATTGTATTACTGTTTAGTTGTATTTACCACTCTGCTTGATTTTCCTACTTAGAAAATATGTCATTTCTTAAATAAAACAGTCCTTTGGTCATGTTGTCTGGACTCCTCATTGACCCTGCATTTCAGTGTCTCTATGACATCAGCCGTGTACCAGACCCTGCTCAGTGACTCTGGGGCAGTGTGGGAAATACTGACTACCTGACTGCAAGTCATCCAGCTCTGAGGTAGCACACCAGCATTAGCTTGTTACACTGCTGCTACTGAGCTTAGTGCTAGCTATGGATCGCGGTAGCAGTCGTTTCTACTTGCTGAGTTTTCCATAGGAGTTCAATAGGAAAGGTCAGAGTAGAGCTCACAAATACTGGATTGTAAGAACCGTGTAGATGGAGAGGACCTGGTGATTATAACGAGCATGGAGGAACAGGTGAGAGGATTTGTCTTCAGGAAAAATACACACCATTCCTTGGCACTAACCACTGTTACACCTGAACAATTACTGTGGGTGTGTTTGTGTGTCACGGGGTGGGAGGGGAGAGAAAGAGGGTTTTGATGCACCTGTAACCATGTGGACTATTAGTGAAGGTAGAGAGAGGGAAGGGGGATTGATGCGGGGCAGAGAGAAACGAGAGAGAAGACAAGGAGGGAGAGAGGAATGGAGTTGGGAGTCAGCGGTTTTGCTACCATTTACATTTAGTCATTTAGCAGACGGTCTTATCCAGAGCGACTTACAGTAAGTACAGGGACATTGCCCCCGAGGCAAGTAGGGTAAAGTGCCTTGCCTAAGGACACAACGTCATTTGGCTTGGCGGGGAATCAATCCGGCAACCTTCTGATTACTAGTCCGACTCCCTCACCGCTCAGCCATCTGACTCCCAGTCACTCCTTCTCTCCGTCCATCTTTTGCCACACTGACCTTCTCTGCACCTGACGCTCATGGGAACGTGGAGTAACCAACGGGACTATCCGCAAGGGTTCCATGACCAGAGTGACACGTCGGACCATCGGTGAAGGGCTCACGACAGGCTGACGAGCGACCGGAGTGACACGTCTGTGCTGCTTCCAGAGGGCTGTGCCCCCTCACGTGAGGAACGCGTCTTAGCGTCAAGTGTGTGCCATTATGCCGTGACCAATGACGTAGCTTAAAAGAAAGGTTTTGTTTTTCCTTTCCCACGTCGCAGCTGGAGAGGGACGGACCCGAGCAGCCGTCAGCTGTGCAGAGTCAGCCCCGTCTGCTGCCGTCGAAGTCGGGAGGAACAGCTACTGTAGAGTCAGCCCCGTCTGCTGCCGTAGAGGTCGGGAGGAACAGCTACTGTAGAGTCAGCCCCGTCTGCTGCCGTCGGGGTCGGGAGGAACAGCTACAGCAGAGTCAGCCCCGTCTGCTGCCGTCGAGGTCGGGAGGAACAGCTACTGTAGAGTCAGCCCCGTCTGCTGCCGTAGAGGTCGGGAGGAACAGCTACTGTAGAGTCAGCCCCGTCTGCTGCCGTCGAGGTCGGGAGGAACAGCTACAGCAGTCCCCGGGAGCAGAGACAGCCCTCAGTGTTCTTAATAACTTTTGTGGGAATCAAGTTCCTGTCGTGGTCGGGACGCAGGAATTGACAACCCCAACACCTTATATTTCTCATCCCTCGTTGATTCGGTCCTCCTAATAGGCAGCCCCCCCCCCCGTCGTATCCAGTGTTCAGGCAGGAGGTCAAAATCCGGGAGCAGGTAGCGATGCAAAGGTACCAACAAGGATCAGGCAGGACGGAACGAGGTCTTGAACATACAAGGATCATCAACAAAAGGCCAAACAGGAAATCAGATCAACGCTCAGAATGTGACAGTAAACTACACAAGACTTGGCAAGGGACACAAGGGAATCAGGGGTATATATACAGACCAGCTTGATGGGTAACCAGACACAGGTGTGTAGGGATAAGTGGGCAACTCTATCCAAGGAGTGGGCGTGCACAACAGATAGGCAGAAACAGAACAAACCAACTAGACAGTAAACGGGGGAATTTGGGGTCCAGATTTGAAGCCATCAGTACTCTGGGGAAGAGGAACGCTGGATTGTGAGAGTAGTCTTGATTTGATTGGTTCCCCCTTCTACTCACCAGCGTGCTATTGTAGTTGACTCTCCCTGTTGGATCACCATGGTTGTAGTGCCACCTCTTGAACACTAGAGTGCAGTGTCGTGGAGTGTTGTATTATATTTCCCCAGTTTGTAGTGTGTTTCTGTGGATGGACCAAACAAGCAGGCTGTCAGTGAGGGGGGCCTTCTATTCCAGACTTAGTATCATGGGCGATTGGGGAGGACTACCCTATTGAGAGGGCTGGAGATACTTGTTGAAGTTTCACTAATAAAGTATATTTGTGTACATTGGCCTCTACTGGTTTTCTGTGTTGCCTTGTGCCAAGATCCAAACCCTGCAAGGGTGGAGCCGGATTCACTGTGACTGTGACGTGTGTGTGTGTATGGGTTTGAATGTGTTTTTTGTACCAACATTTACAAGCAGGCCCTGTAAAATTATCCTGACATTTCTTAGAGGAAGATTGTTGTCCTGTTAGAGGAAGCTACAACCCACATTTCCACGGTTAACACTTTTTGAAACGTTCACACTTTACCCAACATCTGTCTGTTGGCTAATGTTCTGCATGCATGGATGTACAGCGAAGGTGTGAACACAACAGCACTGCAGTTATGCTATAGACTTACTGACTGCATTTATACTAACATATAACAACACTAACTGTGGATATAAAGTAGACGATCACAGAGGTGTGAAGGCTACAGAACAAGAGAGCTACTTAAAGTGTTGCCCTCATCTTCCTCTATTTATTTCCTCCTTTATACACTGTCACTTTCAGCTACTGGTTGCTCTTTCAGTAACATTGCACTACGGTACCTCACTGTACCTCGCCACCAGGCTCCTGTTTGGTCATTGACATTGTCACTGATCTGCAAATTTGCACTATTGCACTGTACTCCACTTAGGTTAGAATAGGTTGTAGGTTTGAAATAGGTTTTTTGCATTAGGGTTAGTATAGCGTACTATTTATTGTTATCTGTAATTTAGGAAGTTTTAGTGGTAGGTTTAGTATAGTCGTTTATTTATTGCTATCTGCATATTTAGGAAGTTCACTTATCTAAGCTCAGCATAGATGTAAATTTGTTCCGTGTACTTATATGTTATGTTATGCCAGGTGCTTGCGTTGTCTTGTCTTAAGAATTTCAGTGCCCAGTCTAACCTTGTGTTGTTCTGTGCACCTGACAAGTAAAATACTTAAACTTAAACTCAAACTTAAACTCTTTTCACGGTGCTTCACGTCAGGCAAGACTTGAGGTAAGACGTGAGGTAAGACGTGAGGTAAGACGTGAGGTAAGACCTTCTGTGCTTAGAACTGCTCTTTCATCCAGCTTCCTCACAAGCGCACGACGACAGCAGAGACGAGCCAGTCTGAAACGACGGACCTAGAGCTGTCACTCTGATGCTGTAGGTGTTAGAGACCTAGAGCTGTCACTCTGATGCTGTAGGTGTTAGAGACCTAGAGCTGTCACTCTGATGCTGTAGGTTTTACGGGATCATACAATACTGTAAGTAGTGTTAGTGTTTGAGAGACTAGTCAAGGAGCACTGGAACCAGAGGAAATACTCCAAGGACATCTACGCTCCACCAGAGATGACCCAGATGGTGAAGTCTGACAGGGGGGAGATGGAGGAGATGACTATCTACGCTAATGTTGACACCTTCAGAGGAGATCAGCTGTCAGGTAACACACACCAAACACACACACACACGTCTGTGCAAAAACACACACACTCACACAGACATATACACATACACAGATATTTACACAAACACACACACAGATCGTAACTGTCCCCACTGTGTCCAGGTGCTGGGGGTCCAGAGAGGAGTCTCTCCAGAGCTGCAGCAGTGTGTCTGGGGCTGCTGTGTGCTCTCTTACTGGCTGGGGTCGTAGCACTGGGAGTCATCTGTGAGTTTCTGGCACACTATCACACATTCAACACGGTTTAGTAATTATAACTGTCAACAATTCCTGTAGGTTATGTTAATGATAGTGACATTATGTTGAACATCCCTGTTCAACACTTTTTTCATTTATCACAAGACATTATTGATTGTGTGGATCGAATGACAGTGTCTGTGGAGAGACAACAGCACCAGACCAAGTATGATATCCTGACCAGACAGAGAGACCAGCTGAACACCAGTAACATCAACCTGACCAGAGAAAGAGATGACCTTGAGAGGAGGATATGCAGTAAGTTTAAACATTATGTAAAGCAAATGTAGGTTGTATAATATTTGAAAATGCCGCTAGGACTAAAGGAAGTTTGTCTTAAATACATAAAGAACTGTTTAGTGTAGTGTTACAGAGAGCCTAGAGGAGATGGTGAGTACGGAAGAAGGAGGGTGTGTGTGTGTCAGGGAAGGAGTGACATTGTGATATCAAGTAAAATATGTTGACATTATTAATTCTGCCATCAGGAATTTGTTCACACTACAACCAGAAACCTAGGCAGTGTCTGGTTGGGTCTGACTGATAACGTTCCACCAACGTTCTACCGTCAGTGGACCTGGGTGGACGGAACACCTCTGGATCCGTCCAAAACGTAAGAACCCCATCCTGTCTGGTTGTCTCTATACAAGTTATAGTTCTACCTGAACTCAGCAGAACACAACAGCAACTCTATCAAACCAATTCTGAGCCTTTTCTGATTGCAGATACTGGGCAGCAGGGGAACCCAACATCCCTTCTGGCTCTAGCTGTGTACTACGATGGTTACCTGATCAGCTGGCTAACAGAAGCCTGGCTGATGACTCATGCTACCATAACATGTACTATGTGTGTGAGATGTGACCTGTAATACATTTCAGGTCACTATTCTTCCTCGTGCAGTTAATCAGTTCAGTGTAGGTTTCCTTGACGGCTCTGTTTCAATCAAACATTCTTCATGCTCTTTGGTTAAAAAAAGTCATTTTAGGTCCTACTTACATGATCTTTGTCTTACAGTGAAAACTGTGTACAATACATTAATAAATTCTATATTCTTACTGGTGTCGAAGGATCCTTAAGGGGCCTTCGTTTGAACAAAGAAATAATGAATGGAAATGCTTACTAAATAATATGTTTATTTGCTTAGGATGTGTTAGAAATGGCTTGCATATGTGTATTTAGACAGGATGGAATAGCAACTGCTTGCATATGTGTATCTTGACAGGATGTATTACAAACTTCCTGCCTAAGATGTGGTAGAGAGAGATTAGATTAGAAGAGACGTGTACAGGTTTCCTGTGCACAGAAACAGGCTCCAAGGCCGTAGCCATGGAGTCAACATTGGGGGGGACGAATTGCAATTCCGACAACGTGCTTGGTTTCCTGTCGTAGCATAGGACATTTGTATTTTTTTTAATCAATATATTGGGGGGGGGGGATATTTTGACCGGATTTGAATTTATTATGATTACGGCCTTGTATAAATATGATGTGTGTCAATGAAAAACTCACTGTATCCCTCAACCTCTCACTCTATCCCTCAACCTCTCGTTGTATCCCTCAACCTCTCACTCTATCCCTCAACCTCTCACTGTATCCCTCAACCTCTCACTGTATCCCTCAACCTCTCACTGTATCCCTCAACCTCACTGTATCCCTCAACCTCTCACTCTATCCCTCAACCTCTCACTGTATCCCTCAACCTCTCACTCAATCCCTCAACCTCTCACTGTATCCCTCAACCTCTCACTGTATCCCTCAACCTCTCACTCTATCCCTCAATTTCTCACTCTCTACCTCACTCGGACTCTCAGGCTTTTTAGCTTACTCTCTTTTGACTCTTTTGCTGACTTTTTTGCTCACTGTCTGTACAGAGACTTAGAAGCTTACCTCATTCAAAGGAGATTTTCTAGTTTTAAGAACTTAGAATAGTTTAGAAGGTACTCCTTAAAAGGGGATATATGTACTGTATTGTTTTTTTCTAATCAAATAAAAAGTTAAAAGACAGTCGCTGTCCTTCCTCATTTAAAGAGACTATTAAAGTTCAAATAGAAAGGCACAAGACGACATAAGGATAGTGGCCCTCCTCCAGATCTGAGGGACACACCACGCCAAGACAAAGGATAGCGGCCTTCCTCCAGATCTGAGGGATACGCCACGCCAAGACAAAGGATAGTGGCCCTCCTCCAGATATGAGGGACACGCCACGCCAAGACAAAGGATAGTGGCCCTCCTCCAGATATGAGGGACACGCCACGCCAAGACAAAGGATAGTGGCCCTCCTCCAGATCTGAGGGACACGCCACGCCAAGACAAAGGATAGCGGCCCTCCTCCAGATATGAGGGACACGCCACGCCAACACAAAGGTGAGTCCTGGGAATCACGACCAGCCATGACATATAGCACATATAGCTGCAAGCAGCCATGACATATAGCACATATAGCTGCAAGCAGCAATGGCTGATTCCTCCTTCAAAATGGCAAAATGTTGTAAAATTGACATAAAAGATAGTTACACTGGGATTAACCAGAAGACTTGAAACTGTAATTTCTGTCATAATAAAAAAAATAACAATGTTAATGCCTCAAACAAGATTTGTTTTACATTTGCACTGTGCACTTTTGTTAAGGTCAAATAAACAAATGATCATATAGCCTATATTATTTGTGTCATTTCATTTGTGACATTTGTTTCATGCATTCACATGGTCATGGTGCAGCATACAATGCACTACCCAATACCATACAATACACCCCCCAGATTGAGCAAAACACATTTGTTCTTGTAAGTAGCACTTTCTTCCCTTGGTCTAATGGTTAAGATAACAAAGCTATAATATCGATATAGTTAGCAAAATAAAATACAAATATTTAGCTATTATTGTAATTCTGTTAACGTAATGCAAGACATTTAGTATTTTATGTCGACTTAAATTGCTAGTCTAAATGTAACTGCTAAGCCATTTCAAGTTAAGTTAGCCACAAACTCATTTAATGACGCTAGTTAGCGAATAACCAAAATCGACGTGGCAATTCCAACTCTGTGCTATCTGGGTAACATCTTGAGTCAATTGTATTTAAGAATTTCACAAGTTTTTGTGTACTTTCTTATGACTTGAATAAGCATTCATTGATTTTCTCATCATAGTGCTTTGGTATTCTAGAAGACGTGAAGTGACGTTAAGTTATACGTAACCCAACGTTAGCTAAGTACAAAACATTAGGTTGTGAGTGTTGAAAAAAGTGTGCTTTATATGGTTTATAGGGAACATTAAACAATGAAAAGGAGATGTCAGAAATCAAAGACTCTTTACTTAATTTACATTTAGTCATTTAGCAGACGCTCTTATCCAGAGCGACTTACAGTAAGTACAGGGACATTCCCCCCGAGGCAAATAGGGTGAAGTGCCTTGACCACGAACACAACGTCATTTGGCACGACGGGGAATCAATCCGGCAACTTTTTACTAGCCCGAATCCCTCACTGCTCAGCCATCTGACTCTAATTGGATGCCCCCCCCAATTC
Source organism: Hypomesus transpacificus (assembly GCF_021917145.1). Lineage (NCBI taxonomy): Eukaryota > Metazoa > Chordata > Actinopteri > Osmeriformes > Osmeridae > Hypomesus > Hypomesus transpacificus. Next base: position 14,265,880 of record NC_061081.1, on the reverse strand, counting down.
ACGGCTGCTCCTCCCTGTTCTCCTCCACTGAAAATATTCCGGAGCCGGCCCTGGTCCCACCTGTTGGGTCCTGCAAAGTCAGACACACAGAAACACAGGTCACATGACTGGAAAATGTGTGTCACATGACCGGAGGATATGCAGGCCTGTACTGGAAGCAGAATAATACTCCGTAACATGAACAATGAATGAAACGATTAAAGAAAAGAGAAAATACATTCAGTTTAAGGTCTTTTCAGCAAAGAACACCTTGTCATCAAAGCCTGCTGTGCCAGAGGTGCAGGTGCGCACACACGGTGCTGCTGAAGACATAGCGAGTATATGAGACATGTGGAGTACTGATAACAAGCATGTTTATTGTAGAAATTGAGAGACAGAGAGAGAGAGAGAGAGTGAAGGGAGGGGAGAGAGAGAGAAAGAGGGTAGGAGAGAGAGAGAGAGGGGAGGAGAGAGCGAGAGAGAGAGAGAGAGAGAGAGAGAGAGAGAGAGAGAGAGAGAGAGAGAGAGAGAGAGAGAGAGAGAGTGAAGGGGGGAAGAGGGAGAGGTACGGGGTAACTCACTGTGAGACTTTGATCATACGAGTCATTGCTGAAGCCCTGGTCAGAACAGGAAGCTTGAGAAGCACTTCCTGCCCTCTTCTTCTCACGCAGGAAGTAGCACAACACCCCTGCCAGGGTGGCGACCAGCAGCAGGAGCACGATGATGGAGGCCGCAATGCCGCCTGCATTGTCTGGTGGGTGTGTGGCTGTGTGGAACAAGGAGTGTTACATCACAGAGGGAGTGTGACATCACAGAGGGAATGTGACATCACAGAGGGAGTGTGACATCACAGAGGGAGTGTTACATCACAGAGGGAGTGCGTTAACGTAACAGTAGTGTATCATGGGACTCACGCAGTGGGTCGGTGGCAGCGCCTGCACAGTTGAATCCTACGGTGTACTGGATGTCATCCAGAGCAAACACTCCTGATGTGCCTTTGAATCCCTCAAACACAATCTGTGAACACAGACACACACAGAAAGATACACACACACACTCACACACACAAAGAGAAAAACACACATACAAACTCAGACACACACACATATTCAGACACGTACCACACACACACAAGCAAACACAGCCGTTACCATTGAAACTTGCACTATTCCAAAGCCAACGGTCAATGCTGTAGTAGAGAGAGAAAGAGAGAGAGAGAAAGAGCGAGAGAGAGCAAGAGAGAGCGAGCGAGAGCGAGAGAGAGAATTAAGGAGAGAGAAGGAAAGAGAGAAGGAGAGAGAGGCGTCTGACCTGGTACTCCTCAGCAGAGGTAATGTTGATGTCGAAGCGTTTCCACACAGAGGTCACTTCCCTGACCTCCAGCAGCTGCTGTGACTGGACCCCAGACCACCTCAACACCTTCAGATAACTGTCACCTACACACACACACACACACACACACACACACACACACACACACACACACAGACACACACACACAGCATCCAGTCAACCACAGACTTGAGGCAGGCATCAATATCACTGGCATCAGTGTTCCCTGCACCTCAGTATAGACTACATGCATCAGAAGAGCACCAGTTTGGGATTGTTCCCTGTGTGGCGTTCAGAGGTGGCGGGGGGGGCTGACCGGAGGAGGGCTTGTGAGCCCAGAAGCGCAGGCAGGTGCCTTTGGTGGAGGGCAGGTGTGGACTCAGCAGCTGAGCGTTGTGATTGGCTGTGTCCCTGCTGCTGCTGGGAAGAAACAGGAAGTGGCCTGCGAAACAGACGTGAGGAGAGAGTTTCAATGCAGTGTCAGACAAACACACACACATTAAGAAAGGACACACACACACATACAGTGAACTTGTACACACACACAGCCTTGCCTCTCTCATTCCCCAGCGTGTGGTCCCAGGGCGGGGTGGGGTAGTGGGACTCTGCCTCAGCACTGGTGAGCTCCCAGTCCAGCTTGTCCAGTGTGGTGTTCTGGGTGTTGGTCCAGCCACACAGACCTCGCTCCAGGTCACAATCCTCACCTGGGGGAGCCCAACAGCAGAACCCTCAGATTACAACGGAACACGGAATCCAGAATCTAATTCCGGAATTCAGCAGGCTGTAGGAGTACATCCTCTCATCCCTCTGTGCCTGGTCATAAAGGTTCATGAATGTATCATACAGGTTGGACACACCCGACCTGGTGAGTGGCAGGGGTGGTTCGACAGGATGACGTCATCCAGGGCCACGTAGCTGTGTGTTCCTCCTGCTCCCTCCACCTCGAACTCCAGCTGAAACGCACAGACCAGCCGCTCCGTCTCTACCACGCCAACGTCACACACACGAGGGACGCCATGGAAACGGACCTGCAAGACGCGTCACATGACTCCTCCTACCTGCCAGTCAGAAGCGCTGACGCTGATGCTGCCGTTGCCGTGACGCCAGACGCCTCCCCGGCTCACGCTGTTGGAAAAGATCTTCACTCTCTCTCCCTTCTCTGGCTTCACGTACACGGAGAACGACCCTACAGAGGGACACACGTTCTGTCAGCATGCAGATACTCTGACAGCCCTCTGATACTGGAAAGAAACCTTCTCGGGTTTGAGTGAATTCTCTGGGTTGGGTGCATGCTCTGGATGTGTGTGTGTGTGTGTGTGTGTGCGCGCATGGGTGTGTGTGTGAGGTTGGCTCACCTGGGTTCTTTCCTCCCATGTGATACCAGAAGTTGACACACTTGGGGTTGTAGCTGGCCCAGCTCAGGGGGGAGGTGAGGGTGGACACAGCCCCTTGTGGGAGGACCTCTTTATCACTGTCTAGCATCATGTAGTACCCTGAGGGTTAGCAACACACAGGTACACACAGACCTGTCAAATGAGGTCACTTCACCTCTCTCTCTCTCCTACTCGCTCTCCATCTCTCTCTCTCTCTCTCTCTCTCTCTCTCTCTCTCTCTCTCTCTCTCTCTCTCTCTCTCTCTCTCTCTCTGTCTCTCTCTCTCTGTCTCTCTCTCTCTGTCTCTCTCTCTGTCTCTCTCTCTCTGTCTCTCTCTCTCTGTCTCTCTCTCTCTCTCTCTCTCTCTCTCTCTCTCTCTCTGTCTCTCTCTCTCTCTCACCCATCTGTGTCTCCAGCGTGTGGTCTGTTCTGGGCCCGGTGCTGGTGGAGAAGCCGTTCTGGAGGCGCCAGCGGGCGGGGCCGTAGCCGGAAGTGAAGCCGCACGCCTGGCCCTCGAAGGAGCAGGCCCTGGGCACGGAGCACGGACGCTTGTAAAGCGCCACATCGTCTAACGCCACCTCCCCGTCGAATCCTGAGCGCACCGCCTCGAACACCAGCTGTGTGTGTGTGTGTGTGTGTGTGTGTGTGTGTGTGTGTGTGTGTGTGTGTAGGGTGTGTACGGTCAGTGTGTAGGTTGTGTGTGAGGTGTACATGAATTTGATGAGTATATATGAGTAAATGTGTAAGACAGCCAGAGGACAGGCAGTGAGAGCAATGACAGAACGTTTATTGTCTTAGTGGCTATAATAGTAACTTTACATTCATGATGCACTAGCTGTCTGTTTGGTTTATCACCTGTTTATTCTACCCACACTTCTGTTGTCATCATTACATTGTCAACCATTTACTGTATTCTCTATTGTGTACCTGGAAGGAAGTTAGTTGCTGGGCAACTGGGCAGTGACCCTCGTGCCACACGTTACCATGGGGACCGCCCCTGCTCCACAGCAGAACCTCGTAGCCGTTAGGATCGTGTAGCTTCACCTTCAGCTCACCTGGGGGGTGAGAGACGAAGGGGTCAGAGGGAGGTGATGGGGTCAGGGGGGGCACGGGTACACAGGGTCAGGGGGAACACAGGGTCAGGGGGAACACAGGGTCAGGGGGAACACAGGGTCAGGGGGAACACAGGGTCAGGGGGAAAACAGGGTCAGGGGGAACACAGGGTCAGGGGGAACACAGGGTCAGGGGGAACACAGGGTCAGGGGGAAAACAGGGTCAGGGGGAACACAGGGTCAGGGGGAACACAGGGTCAGGGGGAAAACAGGGTCAGGGGGAACACAGGGTCAGGGGGAAAACAGGGTCAGGGGGAACACAGGGTCAGGGGGAACACGGGGTCAGGGGGAACACGGGGTCAGGGGGAACACGGGGTCAGGGGGAACACGGGGTCAGGGGGAACACAGGGTCAGGGGGAACACAGGGTCAGGGGGAACACAGGGTCAGGGGGAACACGGGGTCAGGGGGAACACGGGGTCAGGGGGAACACGGGGTCAGGGGGAACACAGGGTCAGGGGGAACACAGGGTCAGGGGGGCACGGGTACACAGGGTCAGGGGGAACACAGGGTCAGGGGGAACACAGGGTCAGGGGGAACACAGGGTCAGGGTCAGGGGGAACACAGGGTCAGGGGGAACACAGGGTCAGGGGGAACACAGGGTCAGGGTCAGGGGGAACACAGGGTCAGGGGGAACACAGGGTCAGGGGGAACACAGGGTCAGGGGGAACACAGGGTCAGGGTGCCCCAGGGGCCCACAGGATAGAGTGCATATTGTAACACAAAGGTGGAGAACATTCCTTGGGTCCCACCTGGCTTCAGAGCCTCACCTGTGTCCGGTCCATAGAGTCTGTAGTAGAAGTAAAGGCAGTGTTCTTGGGAGGTTGGTGGCTGAGGGAAAGAAACCAGCCGACCAGACAAACCTCGTAGAGAGGGACTCCACATATCTACCACCAAGCTTTTACCTAGGTGGGGGGGAGGGGGAGATAATAAAAAAAGTTTTTTTGTTATCAGATAGCAACGTTCTCTATCAATGAAGGTCGATCTGAATTCTGAAGTTTGGATCGATAGTTTTTTGTTGTTGTAGGAAAATTAGTTCTGGTCCAGCACCAATGCCAGTAGAGTGATCCATCCCTGACTGAACCGTCCAGTCAAAGTTGTCAGCGTGATCCTGGTACCAGTTGCACAGTCCCTCCTCAAAATTACAAGACAGCTCTGTCCAAACACAACAAAGTCAACATGATCAACACTCACTATGGCAACAGAGAGGAGACGTGTGCGAAAGATCGTTACAATAAAAACGATCCTAACAAACGTATCTTTGGAGATGAGATGAATTCCCGTCGTACCCGTGGATGAAGACTGGAAGTAGTCAGGGTGACAGTTGACAAAGCGGACATCTTTCACAGCTATCTGAACGTCCGGGCCGAGCACCTTCGAACGGGCCAGGAACTCCAACTACACCAGTGAGCAAGAGACTAGAATGTTCCAGTGCAGACTGACATCAGCAGTAAACACAACATAGGGTTGGGAACAGCTGAGCATTTGAATGCGGTTCAACAGGTCACAGGTTCAAAAATACAGACACTTTTATCCACAGCGAGGGAGGGGGTGGATTTGAACCTGCCGTTGATCTGCGGTCAAATTATCTACAAGAATAATCTGGGAGGGTCAGATGGCTGAGCGGTTAGGGAGTCGGGCTGATAATCAGAAGGTTGTTGGTTCAATTCCCAGCCGTGCCAAATGACATTGTGTCATTGTGTCCTCGAGTCCTTGGGCAAAGCACTTCACCCTACTTGCCCCGGGGGGAATGTCCCTGTACTTACTGTAAGTCGCTCTGGATAAGAGCGTCTGCTAAATTACTAAATGTAATGTAAATGTAAATCTCTTATTTACTACGATGTGGTTTTCCAGAGGAGCTCAACGTACCTGGAAGCGGTGATCCCAGACCCCCAGGTGTATCTCCTCCTTCAGCCACGCCCCCTCCTCCGACGACCCCGTCTTCCCAGCATACTCCCACAGCCTGGGCCCCTCCCCCAGCAGGCTGTCAATCACCCTGACTGACAGCTCACCTTGGGGGGAGGGTTCAGGGAACGCGGGGGACAAATCAGAGGACGTGATTACGCCATTTTGAAGGATTGACATGTTGGAAATTAAAGAGAGAGAGATAGAGAGAGAGAGAGAGAGAGAGAGAGAGAGAGAGAGAGAGAGAGAGAGAGAGAGAGAGAGAGAGAGAGAGAGAGAGAGAGAGAGAGAGAGAGAGAGAGAGAGAGAGAGAGAGAGAGAGAGAGAGAGAGAGAGAGAAAGAAAGAGAGGGAGATCAAACAAAGAAAGACAAAGAAAAGAAAGATGGAGGACTGAGATGATGAGTGTGGCCCCTGGAAGACTTCTCACCTATGTGTACGGGCGGCCCGGTGAGGGAGAAGGAGAAGCTGAGGGTGCAGGCAGGCCCCGAGGGCCCCAGGAGAGGAGTCCTTGTCTGGGCTTCACTCAGCTGTTGCCCCGGGGCCTGGGCCACACACAGATACTGCTCTGTGGAGAGAAGACCCGAGGGAGAGAGTCAGGTGGCTGAGCGGTTAAGGAATAAGGGCTAGTAATCAGAAGGTTGCCGGTTTGATTCTCGGGCCGTGCAAAATGACGTTGTGTCCTTGGGCAAGGCACTTCACCCTACTTGCCTCAGGGGGGAATGTCCCTGTACTTACTGTAAGTCGCTCTGGATAAGAGCGTCTGCTAAAATGACTAAATGTAAATGCGAGACGTCAACGGAGAGATGAAACAGAGAATGACTCATGATAATGTAGCTACACAGGCCAGTCACCCAGGGCACTGACCCTCCCAGATCGACGGGTCAGTGCCCTGGTTTATGTTACCTTTGGTGGTAGCATTGTACATCTTCAGCTGCCAGCCCTGTCCACCAATGCTGCTGTCAGTCCAGCCAGAACTACCCCCCTCATAGGAGAAATCACCTACAGGAAGAACAAACTGCATGTTCATGTTCAGTAGGGTGCTTCAGTAGGAAACACAATCCTACACAACGAAACACTGTCTTAAAATACAGAAACACAGAAACACAGTCTTACCACACTTGGCCTCATCCTGTGCCTCTGGACAGTCAACATGAAAGTCACAGATCTGGTCACTCTCCGTGCAGGGATGTGGGGGTGGTTTGGGAAACCTTACTGCTGTGTTATTTCCTACAAGAGGAGAGGAACGATTTTAAGCATGACATGGAATGGGTGGGCGACTCTTGTATTTTTAAAAGTGTTTTGTGCTTGTTGTTGTGCTTGAGAGAAAAACCTTTAGAGATTTGACATTCTGGGGACATGGTGATGCTGTCCACGGCGATCCCTCCATATTCCTTGTCCCTGATGGCAGCAACAAAGAGAATCTGTGAAAGGGAGAGGTAGAAAGATAGAGAAGTAAGGAGAGGAAATGGAGAGAAAGAGAGAGAGAAAGAGAGGGAGATCAAACAGAGAGAAAGAAAGACAAAGAAAAGAAAGATGGAGGACTGAGATGATGAGCGTGGCCCCTGGAAGACTTCTCACCTATGTGTACAAAGAGAGACAGAGAGAGAGAGACAGAGAGAGACAGAGAGAGAGACAGAGAGAGAGAGAGAGAGAGAGAGAGAGAGAGAGACAGAGAGACAGAGAGAGAGAGAGAGCGGTAGGGATGGAGGGAGAGAGAGAGAGGAGAGGGAGATTTCTCAACTGACACATCATAGCACAGGGCTGCCTAACCCAGTTCTCAATGACGTAGGCCATCCCTAATTATTAGAACCCGGGTTAGTTGCGGGTGGGGGTGGAACCCTGGAGGAGGATTCCTCTCCAGTAGCAGGGTGGAGCAGTCAGTCAGTAGCAGGGTGGAGCAGTCAGTCAGTAGCAGGGTGGAGCAGTCAGCCAGTAGCAGGGTGGAGCAGTCAGCCAGTAGCAGGGTGGAGCAGTCAGCCAGTAGCAGGGTGGAGCAGTCAGTCAGTAGCAGGGTGGAGCAGTCAGCCAGTAGCAGGGTGGAGCAGTCAGTACTTTCGCCTGAGTTAGGGTTTGAGTCTCGACAGCCCACTGCGCTCCACCCACCTTGAAGGTCATATTGGTGACGACTTCCAGCTCTCCTTTCACCCACAGGTCCCCCAGCGCGCCCCCTCTCTCCCACACCGGGTGGATCTCCCGGTCAGCCACCAGCACAGACAGACCCCCGGCCCGGGGCCCAAACTGGTGGGTGTACATCACCACCTGGATGTTTCAAACAGACAAGATTGTCTAAAAATCTGACTAGACTCATTCAATGTTTCCAAGTTCCAGCCAGTGAGGAGCAAGCAGAGGACATACCTTACACGGATGTGTGCTATTGGTCGGATCCAGGAACGGGGTTTGAAAGGCGGCCCAATCAGCTTTGAGCGCCGTCTCAGGCGCGGTGACGTACAGGAAGTGACCTGCGAGGATGTGAAAGATGTGAGACACACGATGATAATGCTGATATTGATGAGAACGATGGTGGTGTTTCTGATGTCGACGGTACCTGAAGCAGTGTTGTGGGAGTGGTCTCTCCCAGGGCCCTGACGAGGGTCAGACAGGGAGATGTTCATTTGATTGGTCCTTTTCCATCTGAGAGGGGACAAAGACCTCAGGTCCCAGTCACAAACGTCCTCCTCAAAGTCACAGCTCCAGTACCCACCTACAGAGAAACAGACAGGACATTCGGTCACAGATTTAAGGTACTTTACAAGTCTCAGGGAGCCTGAGTGAGAGAGTCAGAGCGACAGAGAGTCAGAGTGACAGAGTCAGACAGAGAGTCAGAGTGACAGAGAGTCAGAGTGACAGAGTCAGACAGAGAGTCAGAATGACAGAGAGTCAGAGTAACAGAGTCAGACAGAGAGTCAGAGTGACAGAGAGTCAGAGTGACAGAGTCAGACAGAGAGTCAGAGTCAGACAGAGAGTCAGAGTGACAGAGGAGGGTCGTTAGAGGAGGGTCGTTAGAGGAGGGTCGTTAGAGGAGGGTCGTTAGAGGAGGGTCGTTAGAGGAGGGTCTTTGGGTCTCTCACCACAGTTCTCCTCGTCAGTTCTGTCCCCGCAGTCGTCGGTGCCGTCACACACCTGACGCTGCGCCACACAGCCCAGGTTCTTACACTGCAGCATCCCTGCTGCACAGGACTCCTCCTGGGGGGGCTCTGTAGGCAGGGTGGGGTGGGGGTGGGGTGGGGGTGGGGCCAGGGAGGGGGAGCAGGGTCAGGGTGGGAGGGCAGGGGGGGGCAGGGTGGTCAGGGTGGGTGGGGGGGGGGGGTCAGGGGGGGGGTCAGGGTGGGGGTCAGGGTGGTCAGGGTGGGTGGGGGGGGGGGTCAGGTTGGGGGGGGTCAGGGTAGGGGATTCAAGACAGAAACAGTCTTTACATTTAGCACTCATTACATTTGTTGGATGAGCGTGTGAGAGAAAGAGAGACAAAGAGGGGAGCCGGTAAAGAGTCTCACGTGGCATCGCGCAATCCAGGAACTCCAGCTGGTCCACGGCCACGTCTCCACGGCGACCCTCGTAGCGACGGGAGTGGAAGCGGATCCGGAAGGTGGAGGGGACGCGGCCCAGGAAGACGGTGGCCTCCCTCCAGCCACGCACGCTGGTCCCGTCGGGACGCCACACCACGGCCTCCTGCCCCACCTCCTCTCGCCACAGGGAGGCCCACAGTGGAGCGGCGCCCAGCCCTGTGTGGCCTGCAGGGGGCAGAGTGGAGCAGATTTCAGTTTTCTGCACTTTGGGGCGCTTTTTCCATGTTTTTTTTTGCAGGGGAGCAGGTTCGTTTTCATGTGTGTATGTGTGTGTGTGTCTGTGTGTGTGTGAGCAACAGATGATCAAGGTGTATCGCGATGAACCGTCGCATCCATAACAAGTGCATGTGTTCTGGTACCTGAGTCCCACAGGAAGTATCTGAGATGAAGGCGACATGTGGGGGAGGACTGCCTCATCGCGGGAGACACCAGCACAGCTGTGGCAGGAGAACCTGCCTGCACCGACGTCACGCCCATGAACCAGCCTGAAACACAACAGTGCTTGAGAGAAAACAACACAACTGAAGTCTTCTCATAACATTGCCTTTCAGTTTTTACACGATGCCTTTGAAAGTGATTTTACAACTCCAACACCACTCCCTCGCTTTTTCTTTCTATGTATCTATCTACGTACCTATCTATGTATCCATCTATGCATCTATCTATGTCTTTATCAATCCATTTAATCAATTCCCCCCCTGCCCCCCACCACCACTACACACACACCTCCTGAGAGTAAAACATCTAACCGCTGTTGGAGGACAGCAGACTGTACCTGAGGCCGTCCCGGTCGTAAAGTCAGAGGAGGGTCCGCTGTCTGGAAGTGCATCCCCCCTCTGTCTTCTCTCCCAGGAGTACCCTGCCTCCAGGGACTGGTCCTTCCACCCACAGCTCGCTGGCTCCTCAAAGTCACACACAAACTCCCTCCCCCTATAGCCTGCGATCGCAGGAATACTCAGTTCAGAGTCACACACCGGGTGGGAAAAATGTAGCGCTTGTGTTCGAAGGACCTGAGTGAGAGATCTGGGTTTGGAAAGTTGGGTTCCTGTTCTGTTGTTAGGTTTGTGGGTAGTGATGACCAGTGGCGTGTTCAGGGAGTGGCCTAGGGTGGCACGGGCCACTCCTGAAATCTGATTGGCCACCCCAATATCTTAAAATATGATTGGCTATATGCCCAGTCAGAGGCGGGCCACCCCTTGTGCCACCCCTATCAGAAATGTCTGGACACGCCCCTGGTGATGACGTTTTGAGCTTGCCAGACAAGTACAAGATCCCGCGTTTTATGTGAATGAGGGGGTGGGTTAGTAGGTGCCAGTGATGCACCATGTCGTGGCAGTGCTTGTGTCTATCGGTAGCCTTACCACAGTCTAGTTCATCGTTGCAGTCATTGCAGTCACACACAAAGTCACACTGCACCTCTGGAGACTGGCATGGGTCTCTCTGAGAGCCAGTAGCTATGAAACAGCAGACAAAATATCGACACCACGTAGAAACACCTTGAGATTTATAAACATCCTGACAAACTCTCCACTTATCAGAATTCAATCAAAGGTTTACAAGACAACTAATGCCAATGGGCTCAAAGGGCACAGCATGCAGTAATCAGGTTAGCGATGAGAGCAATGTCTCTCAACCTAATAAAAGGATTGCATCCGCAAAACGGTAGAAAAAAAGTAGCCACTTTAAATGCCGGCCAAAAATAACAGACATAAATCATTCATCTTGGGAACCTGAACATTTTTCAAGCCATGTTTAAGTTATCATGACATAAAAATCTGCTTTAGAACAAACAGTGGACACAATTAGACTATGTAATGTTGCTAACTGTGGAATACTGTTAAGAGAGTATATGATATTAATCAGAAGGTTGCCGGTTTGATTCCTGGCCGTGCTAAATGACGTTGTGTCCTTAGGCAAGGCACTTCACCCTACTTGCCTCGGGGGAATGTCCCTGTACTTACTGTAAGTCGCTCTGGATAAGAGCGTCTGACTAAAATGTAAATGTGTTAAGTCAACTGTTAAAAACAGCAGTTCTTACCCCAGTGTAGGGTCATCAGCAGAAGCAGAGTTAAGACTCCATGGAGTAAGCCCATCTCCTTATACCTCTTCAGACAAGTGGAGAAGGAATGCCACATGTCCCCTTAACAACCCTGACCACCCCCCCCCCCTCCCCCCTGAGAGATTACACCTGGACTTTACATCCACCTGCACACATCTGACAGAGCCTGACATCATAGAAGAGCTGTAAAACATGACCAGGCTTTTTCTTGTTCACAAAACATAGTTCAACATGTTTATTTTGAATGAAGGCAAAGTTCAAACACTTGATTTGTTTGGGATTTTTTTTCTTTCTTTGACTTGGATCCATGCATTCACTGTACCAAGATAGAGGAAATCTGTATTGAGTCTTGAGTGTATGCTTATTACAATATTGTGTATTTTTTCTTGTGTATACAAGATTGCCATGATTCTGTGATGTATGGTACAGCAACGCAAATAGTTGTGAAGTCTATGAGTTGACCGGATACCCACACTGCACAACAGGACTTCTGCAGCCTCGTTCAGATAAATACAGTAGATCTTCTTCCGTTTCGGGTTGGATATGGTGTGACCTTGTAGTTGTATAGAGGGAGCCCTTAGGGCAGATGAGGTAAAATAATTGTATTCCCTTGTATCACTGCATTTGGAGGTGTTTAAAGTGATAAGGAATTTACAGTGCTAAATGGCCTGAGATTAGCCTGGTCTCATTCCGTTTAAGATATAGTGCTATATACATTTCCTAGAACATTACTGAAACATGTTTGTAATTGCAAACATTGATCCATTTAAAAAAGAATGAAACTAATGTTTTGCTTAGTTTATCTTCCATGTAAGCCTACTTTTCAGTTTTACTGAAATCAATGAAATGAGCAGCAACAAAAAAAGTGTTATGGCAGTCTGCAAAGTTACTGTGGATGCATAGTCTATGTAAGGCCAATCAGTTGACAACACTGCGTGTAGGAAAAGGGCAAATCCGAGACGCTAGTCGAGAGGGTCAGTATCCTTCGTTGTCCCACGTCACCTCGTATTCAGGGTAGCGGACCTTCAGTTTTTCTGTGGACACAGAATGGTTCGCTCTCCCAAATCCCTGAACAGAACAAAAAGTACAGTTTAAAATAGTGACCGTTCATTGAAAGGGAAAACAACAATATTCCGTTGAATGTGGTGAAGCCAATGTTAGCCTTTGTGTGTGTTCAATAATCCGGTTGATTTTCTCTTACCATTGAATAGCCATACACATGTATCTTCTTTGCCTGTGTATCGTGCTTTATCCTCCCTCCTCCAACACATTCACAGTCTAGAGGACCTAACTTTTCCAGCTCTCCTGACACTTTGTCATAGATGTCCGCTGCAAAAAAAGGGGGATTTAAAATCATCTTTAGGCTATGAAAATGTTCAGTTCTCATTAAAATTGTATGCTTCACGTTGTTCCAATCATGGCACAAGGGCTCCACCCAGCGTTTCAACAGCAATATTGCAGTGTAGAACCATCAATGGCAGCTGGCTAGCTAGCTAGCTTACTACCGTTGTCAATGCACTTCGTAATCATTAGGTTTCTTAAATTGTTCTTACCGTGATACTCGGCCCAGGCAAATCCGCGCACAATATCTACACTAGAGTCGTCACCCTCTTCTTTACTGTGGACTCGAATGAGAACATACTTGAACACACCAGTTGGATCGATTTCTGCCTGGGGAATGTTAGCCATAAGTGCCGCAGCTCTCGTTTGAGTACACATTTTCCCCGTCCACGTAAGATCGCGACAAAACTAAACGCACGATTGTCAATTCTAAAACGCTAAAACAATTTTTCAGTGATAATTTGCTTTTGCAATCTTTAAAGAAGGCTAACGTTCCCAGCTGTAGTTTAAACGTGAACACAAGACGCAGTCCGTACAGATTAAGTGATACACACTTCCGGATACTAGACGGAGTAGTGGGACTTGTAGTTTATTTGGATGTGACCGAACTACAATTAATAACAAAAAATACAATATATCCTATATTAAATCAGCAATGTTGAAATCATGTTTAGCAGTCCGAGGCGAAAACAACCATTATCAAAAATCTGTGGGCGTGTGAGTCACATTACATAAAGTACTGGGTTGAACTACCATCTCCAATAATCTCCAACCATTGTCTCTTGACTGTGGGGGGGGGGGGGGGGGGGGGGGGGGGGGGGGGGGGGGGGGAAGGAACTCCTAGAAGGCACCATTACTGCTTCCGTTTTTCTTCTTCTCTCGGCAGACTTGGAGAAAGACGTAGACCAGGGCCGCGGCCAGGAGGAGGCCCAGGAGGAAGATGACGCCTGCCCAGGCTGCAGGCCTCAGGCCCTTCCTGAGCCCCACGCTCTCCCCTGGGAGCAGGCTGCTGAGGCTGAGCATGTAGCCCAGGGCCCAGCCCACTGACGTGTCCCCTGCCTGGGGGGGGGGCACACGGGGGGGGGCACACGGGCACGACACATCTCAGTTTTGTGTACTTGTGTTTGTGTTGTTGTTGCTGTGCCGTCATCGGAATGACGTTGTGTTGTGTAGATTATGGTTTTGTTGCACTGTGACAGGTTGAAACACAGACAGTAACCATTGTGATATTGTTAGAACTCGATCCTTGATTTTCTTGCCGTACTTACTATTGTGCACTTGCATGTCGCTTTGGATAAAAGCATAAAATGAACTAGGCTGTGAATGTAAAACGTGTACTCAGTGTCCACACAAGCGATTCTTTGTTTCTGAAGGTTCTCTTACCTCTTTCTGGAAGGAGACACCCCTGAAAGACTGGTCATCGAACCCGTAGCCCCTAAACAGGAGCACCTGGGTGAACACAGAGGTAGCGCAGTAGTCCTGCAAGCGAGACTCCTGCTCTGGAACCACGGCCAACATCTGAAACAGATCCATTCTGTCTTTATAAATAACTTAATTACATCATCAATCATTAAAATGAGGACGTCGAGCTCTACATTAAAATCCTTCCAATCTCACTCTCACCCTCTCACTCTCTCACACCCTTACAACCTCACTCTCTCACTCTCACCCTCTCACTCTCTCACACCCTTACAACCTCACTCTCTCACTCCACTTCTCTCCCGCCCTCCCCTCTCTCTCCTTAGACCCAGCCACAGACAGTGAGAGCTGACCTGGCTGTAACTCATGTTGCAGACAGCCCTAGCTGCCTGCTCCAGCTGGTCAGGGGTGGAGACGGTGATCCTTGTGGCTTGTTGGAGGAACGCGTGGATGTAGAAGAAGGCTGAGAACGCCTGATGACCAGTCCAGGAAACGAATCACATGTACCTTCTCAGTATACTATATATTATACAACTTTATCTTTAGATTAATATACTGTATATTCTACAATGTTATCTTTAGATCAAAGTATTGTATATTATACAATATGATCAATAAACTGAATAAGCCTATCATACAATATTATATTATATGAATGAGTATGATGATCTAAAAAAGTGACTGAAGAAGATTAGAAAAGATTAGATTGGCATTAAGAATGTGTATCCATCTTACAATGCTACTATGATAAAATACAATGTAATTTATATGATAAAATGGCTAAATGGGATAAAACATTCAAAATGGCGGGTTTTGATGTCCACCTCCCTCAGTGTATGGCTTTCTCACCATGAAGCTGCCACTGACATTGGGTTGGAAGACTTCATCAAAAGAGCAGTGGGAGTAGGGGCAACTGTGGAAGGAGAAGATCTCCGACACGTTCCCCACGCAGTGCTCATAATGGCCAGTGCCTTTGACAGACAGTAATGCATTCTGGGGATCGTAGGAAGTGGGCTTTTGGCTGGCAGTGCAGGGAGAGTCGAACATCATCTCCGGCCTCAGGGTCAGAGTGTAGCCTTCAGGGTAACAGGGGTGATGCACTGTCTCAGGGTGACCCTGAGACTAAGAGAGAGAGAATGGAAAAAAAGAGAAAGAGAGAGATCATTTCCTAAAAAAATATTGATTGTATATTTATCTACTTTCTCTTTTAGTATCCTTTTACTCTATTTTATTTCAGTGGTTGCAGATACAACCACACATTTCATTGCATATTGTACCTTGTATAATCATGCAGGTAACAAATACAATCTTGAATCTTGAATCTAAAAAGGGCCAAGTTCTATTCCATAAGAACGATGTAGCCTATACGCATCACGTAACTACCCAGCATTCATGTATTCATGGAGTGTTTCAGCAGGCGAGTCAATACCGTGAACAGGTGTGCCAGTATTCTCCTCAGCACCTGGTCGCGTCCGTAGCAGAGGAAGCTGTGTGTGTACAGAGAGTACTCCTGCCCGTACAGACGCAGACTCATCCAGTCCCTCTTGTCCTCCAGCTCTTCCTGCGTCACAAACGTGATCTGGGTGGAAGCCCCACCGAAATCCAGCGCTCCCACCGTGGCTCTGCCTGGGCTCAGCCAGCGGCCCACAAAACCATACTACAGGTGCCAAAGAGGGTCAAACAGAGCAGTTAAACCACACTACAGGGGCCAGAGAGGGTCAAACAGAGCAGTTAAACCATACTACAGGTGCCAAAGAGGGTCAAACAGAGCAGTTGAACCATACTACAGGTGCCAAAGAGGGTCAAACAGAGCAGTTAAACCACACTACAGGTGCCAAATAGGGTCAGACAGAGCAGTTAAACCATACTACAGGGGCCAGAGAGGGTCAAACAGAGCAGTTAAACCACAGTACAGGGGCCAAAGAGAGTCAAACAGAGCAGTTGAACCATACTACAGGTGCCAAAGAGGGTCAAACAGAGCCGTTAAACCACACTACAGGGGCCAAAGAGAGTCAAACAGAGCAGTTAAACCATACTACAGGGGCCAGAGAGGGTCAAACAGAGCAGTTAAACCATACTACAGGTGCCAAAGAGGGTCAAACAGAGCAGTTAAACCACACTACAGGGGCCAGAGAGGGTCAAACAGAGCAGTTAAACCATACTACAGGGGCCAGAGAGGGTCAAACAGAGCAGTTAAACCACACTACAGGGGCCAGAGAGAGTCAAACAGAGCAGTTAAACCACACTACAGGGGCCAGAGAGGGTCAAACAGAGCAGTTGAACCATACTACAGGTGCCAAAGAGGGTCAAACAGAGCAGTTAAACCACACTGCAGGGGCCAGAGGGTCAAACAGTGGTTAAAGCCATACAGGGAGTCAGATTGCTGAGCGGTTAGGGAATCGGGCTATTTATCAGAAGGTTGCCGGTTCGATTACCAGCCACGCAAAATGACATTGTGTCCTAGGGCAAGACACTTCAACCTACTTGCCTCAGGGGAATGTCCCTGTACTTACTGTAAGTCACTCTGGATAAGAGCGTCTGCTAAATGACTAAATGTAAATGTAATGTAAATGTACTACAGGGGCCGAAGCCACACTACAGGGGCAAGAGAGGGACAAACAGAGCAGTTAAAGCGAGGCTGTCCTACAATGGCCGCAAAAGGTTTAAACAGTGTGTGTGGTGTGTCTCTTCGAAGGACTCTGTGTGAACAGTGTGACAGGCCACTAGAGGGTCCCTGTGGACCAAGTATATAGAGTTGTTCTTTAAAACAAAGAAACAGAACATTAAAACTTTCCCCCACCTCCTCCCCCCTCACCAAAAAAGTGGTGATTGTGGTGACATAACAAGAAAAACCTGAGGAAAAGGTACCTTGATAAAATTCTCCAAAAGGTAGTTGACAGTGACCCAACCATAAGCCCCTTCCTCTCGACCGCTTAATATGGCCGCACCTCGATAATCAAAAGGATAGGACCGAATTTTGTGACCCACTTCTTGCAGAATCTGCTCTGATTGGCCAGGGCTGGAGATGCTGTTAAAGAGAGCACAGTGTGAGGAATGGTTTGGTTCGACAGATCACAATATCGGATCATGTCAGGATGACAGAATCCGACTGACTGGGTGTAGCCTACAGTATGTGTAGTTGCACGACACACGTCCCTCATAACAGGAGAGGTAGTGTTCCCTCTGAGCTTGGCAGCCTATAGGCTTGGCCTTGCTTGCCCTTGCTTGTCAGCCTGGGTCAGTTCTCACAGATACACACAACAACCTCACCTACATGCTGCACACACACACACACACACACAGACACACACCCTCGCTGGTCTCCTTCCTCACACACCCGCACAAAGAAATACAAAAAAAAAAACTTTGTCTCACTTCAGGAGCCTCATGCCTGCTGTTGCTCCGAGGTACACAGGCGTGACGGCATGTCTGTTTTTGGGGACGTCCCGCACCGCCTGGGTTAGGCACTCTTCCAGACTGAGTCCTGCCGCACCCTTCTGTCCTGCATAGCTTGAGATCCCTCCGCCTGGAGGGAAAATATGTCACGCATGGAACACAACACACTGTCAGACTCCATATTCTGTTAAACAAATCTTGCGTGCGATACCCTCGATTGAATTGTCCATAGACAAGCGTAGAGAGAGAGAGAGAGAGAGACAGAGAGAGAGAGACAGAGAGAAAGAAAGAGAGAGAGAAAAAACTGAGAGAGAGAGAGAGAGACAGAGAGAAACAGAGATCATTTGAAGGCTTGCTTTCCAATAATAGTTTTATGCCTCCTGGAAAACGTTATCTTTTTTTTACATAGCTTTTTACATGAAGAGATGAGAGGTTGTTACAGTTTATACTTCATGTTGATGAAGCAAGCTAACATGCTGAGGGTAACCAACATGTTCCTTGGCGTCTAGACAAGACAAGACTGGTAAACAACAGAAAACTGCTGTTAGGCACTGCAGACCTACTGGGATCCACTGTTGCTAGGCAGCCATTAGTACACCTTGTTCTGTCCTCTTGTGTATCTAGATACTCGCCCTACGGTACAAGCACTGCTGGTACCGCCCAGTACCGTCTTGGATGAAAGAGGGAGCCAAAAAGGTAATTTTTTCTTTTAAAAACAGTCTGCCCTTGCACTAGCTACAGGGCCAGGGGGTTGGCATTCACGTTAAACACATTTGAGCCTTGAATTGAGTGACATTTTCAAAGGCTTTCTCTGCAAAAGTCAATCCAGCAACTTATATCTGCTGGTCTTGGAAAAGCATGTAGGCTTGCCTTTATACAGTTCACCTTTATAGGAAACATTTGGGAATTTAAGTAAAGTACAAAAACAACCGGACCACTGTATCTGTGGTATGACATATTGTGTCATTGGAACAGTCTCATTCTACTTCTGTAGACTTACCCCTGACATGACATTCTGTGTGCTGAGTGACCACACCAGTGCCGTTCTGCTTGTCGGATGGCCACTTGTAGATGTACACAGCAGTGTGGGAGGAGCCTGCATCAAGGACTATCCCATACTGTGGAAGGAGAGAGGATGGATACTGGGTTAGAGGTGGAGGGAGAGAGGATGGATACTGGGTTAGAGGTGGAGGGAGAGAGGATGGATACTGGGTTAGAGATGGAGGGAAAGATGATGGATACTGGGTTAGAGGTGAAGGGAGAGAGGATGGATACTGGGTTAGAGGTGAGGGACAGAGGATGGATACTGGGTTAGAGGTGAAGGGAGAGATGATGGATACTGGGTTAGAGGTGGAGGGAGAGAGGATGGATACTGGGTTAGAGGTGGAGGGAGAGAGGATGGATACTGGGTTAGAGGTGGAGGGAGAGAGGATGGATACTGGGTTAGAGGTGAAGGGAGAGAGGATGGATACTGGGTTAGAGGTGGAGGGACAGAGGATGGATACTGGGTTAGAGGTGAAGGGAGAGAGGATGGATACTGGGTTAGAGGTGAGGGACAGAGGATGGATACTGGGTTAGAGGTGAAGGGAGAGATGATGGATACTGGGTTAGAGGTGGAGGGAGAGAGGATGGATACTGGGTTAGAGGTGAAGGGAGAGAGGATGGATACTGGGTTAGAGGTGAAGGGAGAGAGGATGGATACTGGGTTAGAGGTGAGGGACAGAGGATGGATACTGGGTTAGAGGTGAAGGGAGAGAGGATGGATACTGGGTTAGAGGTGGAGGGAGAGAGGATGGATACTGGGTTAGAGGTGAAGGGAGAGAGGATGGATACTGGGTTAGAGGTGAGGGACAGAGGATGGATACTGGGTTAGAGGTGAAGGGAGAGATGATGGATACTGGGTTAGAGGTGGAGGGAGAGAGGATGGATACTGGGTTAGAGGTGAAGGGAGAGATGATGGATACTGGGTTAGAGGTGGAGGGAGAGAGGATGGATACTGGGTTAGAGGTGGAGGGAGAGAGGATGGATACTGGGTTAGAGATGGAGGGAAAGATGATGGATACTGGGTTAGAGGTGGAGGGAGAGAGGATGGATGCTGGGTTAGAGATGGAGGGAGAGAGGATGGATACTGGGTTAGAGGTGGAGGGAGAGAGGATGGATACTGGGTTAGAGGTGAAGGGAGAGAGGATGGATACTGGGTTAGAGGTGAAGGGAGATGATGGATACTGGGTTACAGGTGGAGGGAGAGAGGATGGATACTGGGTTTGAGGTGGAGGGAGAGAGGATGGATACTGGGTTAGAGATGGAAGATACTGGGTTAGAGGTGAAGGGAGAGAGGATGGATACTGGGTTAGAGGTGAAAGGAGATGATGGATAGTGGGTTAGAAGTGAAGGGAGATATGATGGATACTGGGTTAGAGGTGAAGGGAGATGATGGATACTGGGTTAGAGGTGGAGGGAGAGAGGATGGACACAGGGTTAGAGGTGAAGGGAGAGAGGATGGACACCCAGAGCGACTTACAGTAAGTACAGGGACATTCCCCCCAAGGCAAGTAGGGTGAAGTGCCTTGCCCAAGGACACAACATCATATGGCACGACGGGGAATCGATCCGGCAACCTTCTGATTACTAACTCAACTCCCTCACCGCTCAGCCATCTGACTCCCTAGCCATCTGACTACATCTTGGGGTAAAGAATGTGTGAAGCCCAGATATGTCGAATCGGGAAGAAATCCGAAACGTTCAGGTTCAGAGTGAAGGACGCAGAGGAGAGACTGACTCTCTATGGAAGCAAATCGTGACCACAATTCAAATTCAAATGTATTTCCAGAAATGCATTTTCAGTTTAAGAATGTGGCTGCATTATTTGACTCATAAATCAAATTAGTACTGATTAGTACTGAGCGGACATTGCATTTTCATTTTCATGTTCTGCCCGCAAAGAACTGCCCATAATTCGAAAACGAAAATGCATTCTGAGGGGCAGTAGAGTGACGTCAGTAGCCGCTCTTCTTCAGCTCCCTGCTGACCGAGCTACCCATCTTGTTCGGTAGGGGGCGGTGTGCACATACGCATTGCATTACATGACAAATGTGCCGGGAAATTGATTGAATTGCCGGGTCTTTAGAGGACGCATCACAGATCATGGCGCTCCCTCAAATTGTGCAGACACTGATAGAATTAGCTGAGCTGGTAGAAACTAATAATGTATCTGAGTCTGATGCCCGTGACCGAGTAGAACAAGTCACAGAGAGCTTGGCTGCATACTCTGCCGTCACAGACGTACACATTAATGAGGTTGCCATAGTAAACCTCTCTTCAGTCCTGGAACGGCTGGATGCTGTGGAGCCTCAAATGGGACGGGGACGACCAACCATCCACATCCCGTTCGAGTCCATCGAAAACTATTTATTAAATGGTCTACTTTTTCCTGTGAATGCAAGCTGTTTCACCTTTGGCCTGGTTCAGACAAAATCTGAATTTCCGCAATCTGAATTTGAATTTCCGCAATCTGAATTTCAAGAATCTGAATTCCTGCAATCTGAATTTTAGAATGTTTTATTTTTGGATCAAAATAATTCAGTTGTATTAAATTTGGCATACAAATAATTCAGATATTATATATTCAACAGCAATATATTTCAGTTTTATGAAATTCGACACACAAATATTTCAGATCTTTCATATTCAAATTCAGATACTTTTGTCAGCTTTCTAGCTCCATAAATCCGTTGCTTTGGATCCTCCGACGGATGGTCTGGTGGCCGACAACAGCTCCGCTATGTCCTTTATTTTTAAACCATTTAATAAATAGTTTTCGATGGACTCGAACGGGATGTGGATGGTTGGTCGTCCCCGTCCCATTTGAGGCTCCACAGCATCCAGCCGTTCCAGGACTGAAGAGAGGTTTACTATGGCAACCTCATTAATGTGTACGTCTGTGACGGCAGAGTATGCAGCCAAGCTCTCTGTGACTTGTTCTACTCGGTCACGGGCATCAGACTCAGATATATTATTAGTTTCTACCAGCTCAGCTAATTCTATCAGTGTCTGCACAATTTGAGGGAGCGCCATGATCTGTGATGCGTCCTCTAAAGACCCGGCAATTCAATCAATTTCCCGGCACATTTGTCATGTAATGCAATGCGTATGTGCACACCGCCCCCTACCGAACAAGATGGGTAGCTCGGTCAGCAGGGAGCTGAAGAAGAGCGGCTACTGACGTCACTCTACTGCCGCTCAGAATGCATTTTCGTTTTCGAATTATGGGCAGTTCTTTGCGGGCAGAACATGAAAATGAAAATGCAATGTCCGCTCAGTACTAATCAGTACTAATTTGATTTATGAGTCAAATAATGCAGCCACATTCTTAAACTGAAAATGCATTTCTGGAAATACATTTGAATTTGAATTGTGGTCACGATTTTGCAGCCACGTTCTTAAAATGAAAATGCATTTCTGGAAATGCATTTGAATTTGAATTGTGGTCACGATTTTGCAGCCACGTTCATGAAAATGAAAATGCAATTCTGGAAATGCATTTGAATTTGAATTGTGGTCACGATTTTGCAGCCACGTTCTTAAAATGAAAATGCATTTCTGGAAATGCATTTGAATTTGAATTGTGGTCACGATTTTGCAGCCACGTTCTTGAAAATGAAAATGCAATTCTGGAAATTCATTTGAATTTGAATTGTGGTCACGATTTTGCAGCCACGTTCTTAAAATGAAAATGCATTTCTGGAAATGCATTTGAATTTGAATTGTGGTCACGATTTTGCAGCCACGTTCTTGAAAATGAAAATGCAATTCTGGAAATTCATTTGAATTTGAATTGTGGTCACGATTTTGCAGCCACGTTCTTAAAATGAAAATGCATTTCTGGAAATGCATTTTCATTTTCAAATTTTACATTTCAAATTGAATTTTGGTATCCATTTGCTGGGGCATATTTTGAAAATTAAATTTCAAATGTCTTTTTCGTTTTCATTTTAATTAAGGGAAAGAATGAGCAGTCTTAAAGAAGAAAATGAAAATGCAAATAGGATGATTGAATACTAATTTGATTTATGAGTCAAATAATGCAGCCACATTCTTAAAATGAAAATGCATTTCTGGAAATGCATTTTCATTTGAATTTTGGTCACGATTTGCTTCCATAACTCTCACAATAAACCCTTTACCATTTGAAAAATAGAAGGAAAAAAAAATATGTTTATTCGATTTGTCTTTGGAAAGAAATACTCCAATACACCAATCTTATATTGCTTACGTTTTCCATCCACCACTTTTTGTCCTATAAAAAATCTAAAAGACCTATATAAAATTGTAATTGATTGTGAGTTCAAAAGTTCTAATTGAAAGTATCTTTCCAAAGACGCACGCGTGTGTTAATTTGACTGAACGGTCACGCGGTTTTAAATGAACGTTCGTCAAGAGGGATATCATTTGCACCTCACATTTCATTGGGCAATGCATTATATTCATTGACGTCGGTACTTGATAGATCATTTTCCTCTGATGAACTACAGGTGTATTGGGGTATTTAAAATACACCGAAAAGGTATTGGATGATATCGTTGAGTTTTGACAACGGCTACGGAAATGGAAGCGGCACGAGTGTTAAGATTTGTGTTGACCGTTTGTGTACTCAAAGGTTTGTGTTTTATTCTATACAAAGTGTGACTTGTAACTAAGCTTCCTAGTCTTGACAGATGGCCAAACTGTGTTTTTCAGGCTCGTGTTACACCATTGAAAACGCCAATCAAGAGGACAACCCTGTGCAGCAAATCCGAGACAGTAATCTGAATTTATCTGATTTCCTTACCGTGTAGCGTTAATGGTTTAAGGGGCATAGGCCAAGCCAGTCACTTGCTGTCATGATTTGAACCCCACATAAGAGTATTTAGTTATAAGTATTAAACAAAAAAATTTAAATGAACAGCTTGAAATTTGAAGCGGTAACGTTTGCTAATTTAGCGAGGTACGACAACTACTGTCTTTACTTCGACGATACGGCTAATGTAGTTTTTGGCTGTAATTGGTTTTAAAATGTCTTAGTTCTTCTGCCTCAAGGTAGTAAGGCAGTGAGAATGCATACGGTATCATGAGAAATTAGTCCTTAAAGCTGTCATGAACAAGTGGTGCAAATGCATCGTCTGTACCTTCCCATTAGTGCTGCAGTATTATGATTCCATAAATGCCCAAAAAGGGCTTCAATTAATGAAGTCCAATCGGCACAAATATTTTGGGGAGCTCTGATTCGTGCTAAGCTGTAAGCTATTTGCCTTTGTGCCCTTTTTAAAACTCTTTCTCTTTTTCCTCAAGTGCGTCTTGATACCAACCAAGTTGAGTCTGACAGTCCTCTAGTCACACTGGATGTCTCTGTTACAACTGGTGGTTCTACCAAGTCCAGTGAGGAAGCCCTTGTGCCGGCCAACATCACCTCCAGCCCAGCCTACGCCAAGACCGATAACCTAACCGCCATTGAAGGTGGTGGTGCAAATGCCACAGCTAGCAATGATGGGTACCCCAACGCCACAGCCAGCAGCAGCAACATCACAGCTAGCAATGACGGCTACCCCAATGCCACAACCAGCATCAACGTGACGGCTAGCAATGACGGCCCCAACAACGCAACCACCGGCGGACCTGTTAATGCCACTTCCAACGACGGTTACCCCAGTGCCACAGCCAGCACCAACGTCACAGCTAGCACTGATGGCTACCACCATGCCACAACCAGCAGCATCAATGTCACAGATGGCCCTCACAAGAAAATGGAGCACTGCCACCATCACATGCATCCATGACCCCAATGGGTTGCTCAACACAGGTGCTGGTGGTGCCAGCGGTCCTGCTAACAATGTCACATCCATTGGTGGCTGGCATGACGCAGTGAGCAACAGCACCTTTACCACCACAACCCGAACTGTGTTTGGGAGTCATTTGTGATAGTTATGAATAAACTACTTTTACTTCACGTCTGTCATATTTATTGGTTGGGTCCAGCTTAAATTATTCAGTGTTCTAACATGGTGTCTTCTCTGGTAGCACTTGGGTCTTACAAGTCTGAGCATTTAGTTTTAGGCCTAATGGTTTGACAACCATTAGGCGCTTAATTGAGTATCTCAGTGGTTTCGGAATCTCGTGTCAGCTTCTATTGAATTTTCATTGACAACCTTGTACTGGCATTCAGCTTGTAAGTATTAGATCCAGGTGCTCTTCTCTGCTTGCAGTGAACGTATTGCTTAAGCAGTAACAATACTACATGAGAATTTCTCAACTCAGTTCTGAGGTTGTAGATTGCCTTTAGTTTACAAGTCTTGGACAAGCATAGTCTTGTGTTAAAATACAGTGATTGCACACAACTTAACCTGTTAAATAGTAGCGTCACATGTGATCGTTCGAAAGCGGGCCCCACAGAGTACCGTCACACGTGTGATTCTGAACATTCCAACCGACTATTTTCCGATAGACAAACTATGACAAATGCTATGGTATGGCTTCATAATTTACAAGTAGGAGGCATACAAGGAACACTAGCAGGTAGTAGCATTGCTATGAGTATAATGCTAGGTAATGGAAGCTAACTGAAGCTAGCTAGCTTCCGTTTTGAAAAAATAACTCACTCTGGTGGAAGCGTCGGTAATATTTAGAACTCAGTCCTCAATAGGTTAAACGTATTCAGCTCTGCCTTCCCTAATCCAACTTTACATAAGGGCCGCTGCATTTTAGAAGATACAATGTAAATCCAAGGATTGATGTATTTAGCTTTTCATCTGAGGCACAATTAGTCAAGTGAGGAAGGCGTTCAGAATGATCCAAAGGGCATGCTTGTGTCTAGTTGGTCCATACAACCCACTTGCGTTAATAGCTTCTTTTTACATGTAGACGTGTCTTCCCCCTCAGAATCCTCAAGAGACCATTAAATAAGTGACACTAAAAAGCAAACACTTCTGTGTCCTCTAAAACATCTAAGAACTCAAGATTTTGTACTGATCCAAGATGTTTGGCTGCAGTTTCCTTAAGAATTGTAATCGTTTTCATGCCACATCCCATACGTAGGTCTATGTATTGAATTATTCATCATAAATAAAAGGTTACTAAGTATTCATGGTGTTCAGGCCTATCTGTTAACTGATTAGTAAACCTTTAATGCGCACATTTGATTGGGCGATGCATTCAAATAGTTCACGCGGGTACTTAATTGATCGTTATCTTTTGATGAACTACAGGTGTATGGGGCTCTTTAAAAGGGTCAGAAACGGTATGGGGTGATATTGTTGTCTTGGCTACGACTGTGCAATGGCAGGTGCAAGGGTGTTGAGTTTTGTGTTGACTGTTTGTGTACTCAAAGGTTTGTGTTTTATTTCATTCAGAGTGTGATTTGTCACTAAGCTTTCTGGTCTTGACCGATGGCTCAACTGTTTTTTGTTTTTGTTTTTTCAGGCTTGTGTTCCCCTATTGAAAACGCCAATCAAGAGGACATCTCTATGCAACGAATCCGAGACGGTAAATTGAAATTAGCTGATTTTGTTACTGTGTAATGGTTTAAGGAAGGGGCCATAGGTTAAGCCAGTCACTTCAGTTTTGTATGCAGTCATTTGAACCCATTTGAAAACGCTTGTCCTCTACATGATCAGTCTGCTCTAGTTTTGACCTGTACTTGGTTTTAAAACTTACTACTTCTGCCTCAAGATAATAAAGCAGTGAGAATGCATACGGTATCATGAGAAATTAGTCCTTAAAGCTGTCATGAACAAGTGGTGCAAATGCATCGTCTGTACCTTCCCATTAGTGCTGCAGTATTATGATTCCATAAATGCCCAAAAAGGGCTTCAATTAATGAAGTCCAATCGGCACAAATATTTTGGGGAGCTCTGATTCGTGCTAAGCTGTAAGCTATTTGCCTTTGTGCCCTTTTTAAAACTCTTTCTCTTTTTCCTCAAGTGCGTCTTGATACCAACCAAGTTGAGTCTGACAGTCCTCTAGTCACACTGGATGTCTCTGTTACAACTGGTGGTTCTACCAAGTCCAGTGAGGAAGCCCTTGTGCCGGCCAACATCACCTCCAGCCCAGCCTACGCCAAGACCGATAACCTAACCGCCATTGAAGGTGGTGGTGCAAATGCCACAGCTAGCAATGATGGGTACCCCAACGCCACAGCCAGCAGCAGCAACATCACAGCTAGCAATGACGGCTACCCCAATGCCACAACCAGCATCAACGTGACGGCTAGCAATGACGGCCCCAACAACGCAACCACCGGCGGACCTGTTAATGCCACTTCCAACGACGGTTACCCCAGTGCCACAGCCAGCACCAACGTCACAGCTAGCACTGATGGCTACCACCATGCCACAACCAGCAGCATCAATGTCACAGATGGCCCTCACAAGAAAATGGAGCACTGCCACCATCACATGCATCCATGACCCCAATGGGTTGCTCAACACAGGTGCTGGTGGTGCCAGCGGTCCTGCTAACAATGTCACATCCATTGGTGGCTGGCATGACGCAGTGAGCAACAGCACCTTTACCACCACAACCCGAACTGTGTTTGGGAGTCATTTGTGATAGTTATGAATAAACTACTTTTACTTCACGTCTGTCATATTTATTGGTTGGGTCCAGCTTAAATTATTCAGTGTTCTAACATGGTGTCTTCTCTGGTAGCACTTGGGTCTTACAAGTCTGAGCATTTAGTTTTAGGCCTAATGGTTTGACAACCATTAGGCGCTTAATTGAGTATCTCAGTGGTTTCGGAATCTCGTGTCAGCTTCTATTGAATTTTCATTGACAACCTTGTACTGGCATTCAGCTTGTAAGTATTAGATCCAGGTGCTCTTCTCTGCTTGCAGTGAACTTATTGCTTAAGCAGTAACAATACTACATGAGAATTTCTCAACTCAGTTCTGAGGTTGTAGATTGCCTTTAGTTTACAAGTCTTGGACAAGCATAGTCTTGTGTTAAAATACAGTGATTGCACACAACTTAACCTGTTAAATAGTAGCGTCACATGTGATCGTTTGAAAGCGGGCCCCACAGAGTACCGTCACACGTGTGATTCTGAACATTCCAACCGACTATTTTCCGATAGACAAACTATGACAAATGCTATGGTATGGCTTCATAATTTACAAGTAGGAGGCATACAAGGAACACTAGCAGGTAGTAGCATTGCTATGAGTATAATGCTAGGTAATGGAAGCTAACTGAAGCTAGCTAGCTTCCGTTTTGAAAAAATAACTCACTCTGGTGGAAGCGTCGGTAATATTTAGAACTCAGTCCTCAATAGGTTAAACGTATTCAGCTCTGCCTTCCCTAATCCAACTTTACATAAGGGCCGCTGCATTTTAGAAGATACAATGTAAATCCAAGGATTGATGTATTTAGCTTTTCATCTGAGGCACAATTAGTCAAGTGAGGAAGGCGTTCAGAATGATCCAAAGGGCATGCTTGTGTCTAGTTGGTCCATACAACCCACTTGCGTTAATAGCTTCTTTTTACATGTAGACGTGTCTTCCCCCTCAGAATCCTCAAGAGACCATTAAATAAGTGACACTAAAAAGCAAACACTTCTGTGTCCTCTAAAACATCTAAGAACTCAAGATTTTGTACTGATCCAAGATGTTTGGCTGCAGTTTCCTTAAGAATTGTAATCGTTTTCATGCCACATCCCATACGTAGGTCTATGTATTGAATTATTCATCATAAATAAAAGGTTACTAAGTATTCATGGTGTTCAGGCCTATCTGTTAACTGATTAGTAAACCTTTAATGCGCACATTTGATTGGGCGATGCATTCAAATAGTTCACGCGGGTACTTAATTGATCGTTATCTTTTGATGAACTACAGGTGTATGGGGCTCTTTAAAAGGGTCAGAAACGGTATGGGGTGATATTGTTGTCTTGGCTACGACTGTGCAATGGCAGGTGCAAGGGTGTTGAGTTTTGTGTTGACTGTTTGTGTACTCAAAGGTTTGTGTTTTATTTCATTCAGAGTGTGATTTGTCACTAAGCTTTCTGGTCTTGACCGATGGCTCAACTGTTTTTTGTTTTTGTTTTTTCAGGCTTGTGTTCCCCTATTGAAAACGCCAATCAAGAGGACATCTCTATGCAACGAATCCGAGACGGTAAATTGAAATTAGCTGATTTCGTTACTGTGTAATGGTTTAAGGAAGGGGCCATAGGTTAAGCCAGTCACTTCAGTTTTGTATGCAGTCATTTGAACCCATTTGAAAACGCTTGTCCTCTACATGATCAGTCTGCTCTAGTTTTGACCTGTACTTGGTTTTAAAACTTACTACTTCTGCCTCAAGATAATAAAGCAGTGAGAATGCATACAGTATCATGAGAAATTTGTCCTTAAAGCTGTCATGAACCAGTGGCGCAAATGCATTGTCTCTGTACCTTCCCATTAGTGCTGCAGTATTATGATTCCATAAATGCCCAAAAAGGGCTTCAATTAATGGAGAACTCATATCGGCACCAAGATTTAGGTGAGTCTTGACTTACTGCTAAGCTGTAGGCTTTTAGCCTTTTGTGCCCTTTTAAAACGCTTTCTCTTTTTCCTCAAGTGCGTCTTGATACCAACCAAGTTGAGTCGGACAGACCTCAAGTCAAACTGGATGTCTCTGTTACAACTGGTGGTTCTGCCAAGTCCAGTGAGGAAGCCCTTGTGCCTGCCAACATCACCACCAGCCCAGCCTACGCCAAGACCGACAACCTAACCGACATTGAAGGTGGTGGTGCCGCCAATGCCACGGTCGGCACCAACGTCACAGCTAGCAATGACGGCCCCAACAACGCAACCACCGGCGGACCTGTTGATAACACTTCCAACGACGGCTACCCCAATGCCACAGCCAGCACCAACGTCACAGCTAGCAACGACAGCCCCAACAACGCAACCACCGGCAGCCCTGTTAATGCCACAGCAAACGACGGCTACCCCAATGCCACAGCCAGCACCAACGTCACAGCTAGCAATAATGGCTACCCCAATGCCACAGCCATCACCAACGTCAGAGCTAGCAACGACAGCCCCAACAACGCAACCACCGGCAGCCCTGTTAATGCCACAGCAAACGACGGCTACCCCAATGCCACAGCCAGCACCAACAGCCCCGACAACGCAACCACCGGCAGCCCTGTTAATGCCACAGCAAACGACGGCTACCCCAATGCCACAGCCAGCACCAACGTCACAGCTAGCAATGATGGCTACCCCAATGCCACAGCCAGCACTAACGTCACAGCTAGCAACGACAGCCCCGACAACGCAACCACCGGCCAACCTGTTAATGCCACAGCAAACGACGGCTACCCCAATGCCACAGCCAGCACCAACGTCACAGCTAGCAACGACAGCCCCAACAACGCAACCACCAGCACCCCTGTTAATGCCACAGCAAACGACGGCTACCCCAATGCCACAGCCAGCACCAACGTCACAGCTAGTAATGATGGCTACCCCAATGCCACAGCCAGCACCAACATCACAGCTAGCAACGATACTCCCAACAACGCAACCACCGGCCGACCTGTTAATGCCACAGCAAACGACAGCTACCCCAATGCCACAGCCAGCACCAACGTCACAGCTAGCAACGACAGCCCCAACAACGCAACCACCGGCAGCCCTGTTAATGCCACAGCAAACGACGGCTACCCCAATGCCACAGCCAGCACCAACGTCACAGCTAGCAACGACAGCCCCAACAACGCAACCACCGGCAGCCCTGTTAATGCCACAGCAAATGACGGCTACCCCAATGCCACAGCCAGCACCAACGTCACAGCTAGCAATAATGGCTACCCCAATGCCACAGCCATCACCAACGTCAGAGCTAGCAACGACAGCCCCAACAACGCAACCACCGGCAGCCCTGTTAATGCCACAGCAAACGACGGCTACCCCAATGCCACAGCCAGCACCAACGTCACAGCTAGCAATGATGGCTACCCCAATGCCACAGCCAGCACTAACGTCACAGCTAGCAACGACAGCCCCGACAACGCAACCACCGGCAGCCCTGTTAATGCCACAGCAAACGACGGCTACCCCAATGCCACAGCCAGCACCAACGTCACAGCTAGCAACGACAGCCCCAACAACGCAACCACCAGCAGCCCTGTTAATGCCACAGCAAACGACGGCTACCCCAATGCCACAGCCAGCACCAACGTCACAGCTAGTAATGATGGCTACCCCAATGCCACAGCCAGCACCAACATCACAGCTAGCAAAGACACTCCCAACAACGCAACCACCGGCAGCCCTGTTAATGCCACAGCAAACGACGGCTACCCCAATGCCACAGCCAGCACTAACGTCACAGCTAGCAACGACAGCCCCGACAACGCAACCACCGGCCAACCTGTTAATGCCACAGCAAACGACGGCTACCCCAATGCCACAGCCAGCACCAACGTCACAGCTAGCAACGACAGCCCCAACAACGCAACCACCGGCAGCCCTGTTAATGCCACAGCAAACGACGGCTACCCCAATGCCGCAGCCAGCACCAACGTCACAGCTAGTAATGATGGCTACCCCAATGCCACAGCCAGCACCAACATCACAGCTAGCAACGACACTCCCAACAACGCAACCACCGGCCGACCTGTTAATGCCACAGCAAACGACAGCTACCCCAATGCCACAGCCAGCGCCAACGTCACAGCTAGCAACGACAGCCCCGACAACGCAACCACCGGCGGACCTGTTAATATCACAGCAAACGATGGCTACCCCAATGCCACAGCCAGCACCTACGTCACAGCTAGCAATGATGGCTACCCCAATGCCACAGCCAGCACCAACGTCACAGCTAGCAACGACAGCCCCGACAACGCAACCACCGGCGGACCTGTTAATAGCACAGCAAACGACGGCTACCCCAATGCCACAGCCAGCACCAACGTGACAGCTAGCAATGACGGCCCCGACAACGCAACCACCGGCAGCCCTGTTAATGCCACAGCAAACGACGGCTACCCAAATGCCACAGCCAGCACCAACGTCACAGCTAGCAATGATGGCCCCGACAACACAACCACCGGCAGCCCTGTTAATGCCACAGCAAACAACGGCTACCCCAATGTCACAGCTAGCAATGATGGCTACCCCAATGCCACAGCCAGCACCAACGTCACAGCCAGCACCAACGTCACAGCTAGCAATGACAGCCCCGTCAACGCAACCACCGGCAGCCCTGTTAATGCCACAGCAAACAACGGCTACCCCAATGCCACAGCCAGCACCAACGTCACAGCTAGCAATGATGGCTACCCCAATGCCACAGCCAGCACCAACGTCACAGCTAGCAACGACAGCCCCAACATCGCAACCACCAGCAGCCCTGTTAATGCCACAGCAAACGACGGCTACCCCAATGCCACAGCCAGCACCAACGTCACAGCTAGCAATGATGGCCCCGACAACGCAACCACCGGCAGCCCTGTTAATGCCACAAACGACGGCTACCCCAATGCCACAGCCAGCAACGACGGCCCCGACAACGCAACCACCGGCCAACCTGTTAATATCACAGCAAACGACGGCTACCCCAATGCCACAGCCAGCACCAACGTCACAGCTAGCAACAACAGGCCCGACAACGCAACCACCGGCCAACCTGTTAATATCACAGCAAACGACGGCTACCCCAATGCCACAGCCAGCACCAACATCACAGCTAGCAACGACAGCCCCAACAACGCAACCACCAGCAGCCCTGTTAATGCCACAGCAAACGACGGCTACCCCAATGCCACAGCCAGCACCAACATCACAGCTAGCAATGATGGCTACCCCAATGCCACAGCCAGCACCAACGTCACAGCTAGCAATGACAGCCCCAACAACGCAACCACCAGCAGCCCTGTTAATGCCACAGCAAACGACGGCTACCCCAATGCCACAGCCAGCACCAACATCACAGCTAGCAACGACAGCCCCAACAACGCAACCACCAGCAGCCCTGTTAATGCCACAGCAAACTACGGCTACCCCAATGCCACAGCCAGCACCAACTTCACAGCTAGTAATGATGGCTACCCCAATGCCACAGCCAGCACCAACGTCACAGCTAGCAACGACAGCCCCGACAACGCAACCACCGGCGGACCTGTTAATATCACAGCAAACGGCGGCTACCCCAATGCCACAGCCAGCACCAACAGCCCCGACAACGCAACCACCGGCGGACCTGTTAATATCACAGCAAACGACGGCTACCCCAATGCCACAGCCAGCACCAACGTCACAGCTAGCAATGATGGCCCCGACAACGCAACCACCGGCAGCCCTGTTAATGCCACAGCAAACGACAGCTACCCCAATGCCACAGCCAGCACCAACGTCACAGCTAGCAACAACAGCCCCGACAACGCAACCACCGGCAGCCCTGTTAATGCCACAGCAAACGACGGCTACCCCAATGCCACAGCCAGCACCAACGTCACAGCTAGCAATGACTGCCCCGACAACGCAACCACCGGCAGCCCTGTTAATGCCACAGCAAACGACGGCTACCCCAATGCCACAGCCAGCACCAACGTCACAGCTAGCAATGATGGCCCCGACAACGCAACCACCGGCAGCCCTGTTAATGCCACAGCAAACGACGGCTACCCCAATGCCACAGCCAGCACCAACGTCACAGCTAGCAATGATGGCTACCCCAATGCCACAGCCAGCACCAACGTCACAGCTAGCAACGACAGCCCCGACAACGCAACCACCGGCGGACCTGTTAATAGCACAGCAAACGACGGCTACCCCAATGCCACAGCCAGCACCAACGTCACAGCTAGCAACGACAGCCCCGACAACGCAACCACCGGCGGACCTGTTAATATCACAGCAAACGACGGCTACCCCAATGCCACAGCCAGCACCAACGTCACAGCTAGCAACAACAGCCCCGACAACGCAACCACCGGCCAACCTGTTAATATCACAGCAAACGACGGCTACTCCAATGCCACAGCCATCACCAACATCACAGCTAGCAATGATGGCTACCCCAATGCCACAGCCAGCACCAACGTCACAGCTAGCAATGACAGCCCCAACAACGCAACCACCAGCAGCCCTGTTAATGCCACAGCAAACGACGGCTACCCCAATGCCACAGCCAGCACCAACATCACAGCTAGCAACGACAGCCCCAACAACGCAACCACCAGCAGCCCTGTTAATGCCACAGCAAACGACGGCTACCCCAATGCCACAGCCAGCACCAACTTCACAGCTAGTAATGATGGCTACCCCAATGCCACAGCCAGCACCAATGTCACAGCTAGCAACGACAGCCCCGACAACGCAACCACCGGCGGACCTGTTAATGCCACAGCAAACGACGGCTACCCCAATGCCACAGCCAGCACCAACGTCACAGCTAGCAATGACTGCCCCGACAACGCAACCACCGGCAGCCCTGTTAATGCCACAGCAAACGACGGCTACCCCAATGCCACAGCCAGCACCAACGTCACAGCTAGCAATGACTGCCCCGACAACGCAACCACCGGCAGCCCTGTTAATGCCACAGCAAACGACGGCTACCCCAATGCCACAGCCAGCACCGTCACAGCTAGCAATGACGGCCCCGACAACGCAACCACCGGTAGCCCTGTTAATATCACAGCAAACGACAATGCTGATGATGGCTACAGCAGCTCCCCTAACACCACAACTGGAAGCACTGCCAACATCACTAGCAACCATGACCCCAATGGGTTGCTCAACACAGCTGGTGGTGCCAGCGGTCCTGCTAACAATGTCACATTCATTGGTGGCTGGCATGCCGCATTCAGCAACAGCACCTTTACCACCACAACCCAAACTGTGTTTGGGAGTCATTTGTGATAGTTATGAATAAATTACTTTTACTTCACGTCTGTCATATTTATTGGTTGGGTCCAGCTTATCTAGCAGCACTGTTAAATTATTCAGTGTTCTAACATGGTGTCTTCTCTGGTAGCACTTGGGTCTTACAAGTCTGAGCATTTAGTTTTAGGCCTAATGGTTTGACAACCATTAGGCGCTTAATTGAGTATTTCAGTGGTTTCGGAATCTCGTGTCAGCTTCTATTGAATTTTCATTGACAACCTTGTACTGGCATTCAGCTTGTAAGTATTAGATCCAGGTGCTCTTCTCTGCTTGCAGTGAACGTATTGCTTAAGCAGTAACAATACTACATGAGAATTTCTCAACTCAGTTCTGAGGTTGTAGATTGCCTTTAGTTTACAAGTCTTGGACAAGCATAGTCTTGTGTTAAAATACAGTGATTGCACACAACTTAACCTGTTAAATAGTAGCGTCACATGTGATCGTTCGAAAGCGGGCCCCACAGAGTACCGTCACACGTGTGATTCTGAACATTCCAACCGACTATTTTCCGATAGACAAACTATGACAAATGTTATGGTATGGCTTCATAATTTACAAGTAGGAGGCATACAAGGAACACTAGCAGGTAGTAGCATTGCTATGAGTATAATGCTAGGTAATGGAAGCTAACTGAAGCTAGCTAGCTTCCGTTTTGAAAAAATAACTCACTCTGGTGGAAGCGTCGGTAATATTTAGAACTCAGTCCTCAATAGGTTAAACGTATTCAGCTCTGCCTTCCCTAATCCAACTTTACATAAGGGCCGCTGCATTTTAGAAGATACAATGTAAATCCAAGGATTGATGTATTTAGCGTTTCATCTAAGGAGGCACAATTAGTCAAGTGAGGAAGGCGTTCAGAATGATCCAAAGGGCATGCTTGTGTCTAGTTGGTCCATACAACCCACTTGCGTTAATAGCTTCTTTTTACATGTAGACGTGTCTTCCCCCTCAGAATCCTCAAGAGACCATTAAATAAGTGACACTAAAAAGCAAACACTTCTGTGTCCTCTAAAACATCTAAGAACTCAAGATTTTGTACTGATCCAAGATGTTTGGCTGCAGTTTCCTTAAGAATTGTAATCGTTTTCATGCCACATCCCATACGTAGGTCTATGTATTGAATTATTCATCATAAATAAAAGGTTACTAAGTATTCATGGTGTTCAGGCCTATCTGTTAACTGATTAGTAAACCTTTAATGCGCACATTTGATTGGGCAATGCATTCAAATAGTTCACGCGGGTACTTAATTGATCGTTATCTTTTGATGAACTACAGGTGTATGGGGCTCTTTAAAAGGGTCAGAAACGGTATGGGGTGATATTGTTGTCTTGGCTACGACTGTGCAATGGCAGGTGCAAGGGTGTTGAGTTTTGTGTTGACTGTTTGTGTACTCAAAGGTTTGTGTTTTATTTCATTCAGAGTGTGATTTGTCACTAAGCTTTCTGGTCTTGACCGATGGCTCAACTGTGTTTTGTTTTTGTTTTTTCAGGCTTGTGTTCCCCTATTGAAAACGCCAATCAAGAGGACATCTCTATGCAACGAATCCGAGACGGTAAATTGAAATTAGCTGATTTCGTTACTGTGTAATGGTTTAAGGAAGGGGCCATAGGTTAAGCCAGTCACTTCAGTTTTGTATGCAGTCATTTGAACCCATTTGAAAACGCTTGTCCTCTACATGATCAGTCTGCTCTAGTTTTGACCTGTACTTGGTTTTAAAACTTACTACTTCTGCCTCAAGATAATAAAGCAGTGAGAATGCATACAGTATCATGAGAAATTTGTCCTTAAAGCTGTCATGAACCAGTGGCGCAAATGCATTGTCTCTGTACCTTCCCATTAGTGCTGCAGTATTATGATTCCATAAATGCCCAAAAAGGGCTTCAATTAATGGAGAACTCATATCGGCACCAAGATTTAGGTGAGTCTTGACTTACTGCTAAGCTGTAGGCTTTTAGCCTTTTGTGCCCTTTTAAAACGCTTTCTCTTTTTCCTCAAGTGCGTCTTGATACCAACCAAGTTGAGTCGGACAGACCTCAAGTCAAACTGGATGTCTCTGTTACAACTGGTGGTTCTGCCAAGTCCAGTGAGGAAGCCCTTGTGCCTGCCAACATCACCACCAGCCCAGCCTACGCCAAGACCGACAACCTAACCGACATTGAAGGTGGTGGTGCCGCCAATGCCACGGTCGGCACCAACGTCACAGCTAGCAATGACGGCCCCAACAACGCAACCACCGGCGGACCTGTTGATAACACTTCCAACGACGGCCACCCCAATGCCACAGCCAGCACCAACGTCACAGCTAGCAATAATGGCTACCCCAATGCCACAGCCATCACCAACGTCAGAGCTAGCAACGACAGCCCCAACAACGCAACCACCGGCAGCCCTGTTAATGCCACAGCAAACGACGGCTACCCCAATGCCACAGCCAGCACCAACGTCACAGCTAGCAATGATGGCTACCCCAATGCCACAGCCAGCACTAACGTCACAGCTAGCAACGACAGCCCCGACAACGCAACCACCGGCAGCCCTGTTAATGCCACAGCAAACGACGGCTACCCCAATGCCACAGCCAGCACCAACGTCACAGCTAGCAATGATGGCTACCCCAATGCCACAGCCAGCACTAACGTCACAGCTAGCAACGACAGCCCCGACAACGCAACCACCGGCAGCCCTGTTAATGCCACAGCAAACGACGGCTACCCCAATGCCACAGCCAGCACCAACGTCACAGCTAGCAACGACAGCCCCAACAACGCAACCACCAGCAGCCCTGTTAATGCCACAGCAAACGACGGCTACCCCAATGCCACAGCCAGCACCAACGTCACAGCTAGTAATGATGGCTACCCCAATGCCACAGCCAGCACCAACATCACAGCTAGCAAAGACACTCCCAACAACGCAACCACCGGCAGCCCTGTTAATGCCACAGCAAACGACGGCTACCCCAATGCCACAGCCAGCACCAACGTCACAGCTAGTAATGATGGCTACCCCAATGCCACAGCCAGCACCAACATCACAGCTAGCAACGACACTCCCAACAACGCAACCACCGGCCGACCTGTTAATGCCACAGCAAACGACAGCTACCCCAATGCTACAGCCAGCACCAACGTCACAGCTAGCAACGACAGCCCCGACAACGCAACCACCGGCGGACCTGTTAAAATCACAGCAAACGACG
This sequence comes from Hypomesus transpacificus, assembly GCF_021917145.1. Classification (NCBI taxonomy): domain Eukaryota; kingdom Metazoa; phylum Chordata; class Actinopteri; order Osmeriformes; family Osmeridae; genus Hypomesus; species Hypomesus transpacificus. The sequence goes on along the minus strand of NC_061081.1, from coordinate 14,228,292 downwards.
GCTACCCCAATGCCACAGCCAGCACCAACAGCCCCGACAACGCAACCACCGGCGGACCTGTTAATGCCACAGCAAACGACAGCTACCCCAATGCCACAGCCAGCACCAACGTCACAGCTAGCAACGACAGCCCCGACAACGCAACCACCGGCGGACCTGTTAATATCACAGCAAACGACGGCTACCCCAATGCCACAGCCAGCACCAACAGCCCCGACAACGCAACCACCGGCAGCCCTGTTAATGCCACAGCAAACGACAGCTACCCCAATGCCACAGCCAGCACCAACGTCACAGCTAGCAACGACAGCCCCGACAACGCAACCACCGGCGGACCTGTTAATATCACAGCAAACGACGGCTACCCCAATGCCACAGCCAGCACCTACGTCACAGCTAGCAATGATGGCTACCCCAATGCCACAGCCAGCACCTACGTCACAGCTAGCAATGATGGCTACCCCAATGCCACAGCCAGCACCAACGTCACAGCTAGCAACGACAGCCCCGACAACGCAACCACCGGCGGACCTGTTAATGGCACAGCAAACGACGGCTACCCCAATGCCACAGCCAGCACCAACGTCACAGCTAGCAACGATGGCCCCGACAACGCAACCACCGGCAGCCCTGTTAATGCCACAGCAAACGACAGCTACCCCAATGCCACAGCCAGCACCAACGTCACAGCTAGCAATGATGGCTACCCCAATGCCACAGCCAGCACCAACGTCACAGCTAGCAACGACAGCCCCGTCAACGCAACCACCGGCAGCCCTGTTAATGCCACAGCAAACAACGGCTACCCCAATGCCACAGCCAGCACCAACGTCACAGCTAGCAATGACGGCCCCGACAACGCAACCACCGGCAGCCCTGTTAATGCCACAGCAAACGACGGCTACCCAAATGCCACAGCCAGCACCAACGTCACAGCTAGCAATGATGGCCCCGACAACACAACCACCGGCAGCCCTGTTAATGCCACAGCAAACGACGGCTACCCCAATGTCACAGCTAGCAATGATGGCTACCCCAATGCCACAGCCAGCACCAACGTCACAGCCAGCACCAACGTCACAGCTAGCAACGACAGCCCCGTCAACGCAACCACCGGCAGCCCTGTTAATGCCACAGCAAACAACGGCTACCCCAATGCCACAGCCAGCACCAACGTCACAGCTAGCAATGATGGCTACCCCAATGCCACAGCCAGCACCAACGTCACAGCTAGCAACGACAGCCCCAACATCGCAACCACCAGCAGCCCTGTTAATGCCACAGCAAACGACGGCTACCCCAATGCCACAGCCAGCACCAACGTCACAGCTAGCAATGATGGCCCCGACAACGCAACCACCGGCAGCCCTGTTAATGCCACAAACGACGGCTACCCCAATGCCACAGCCAGCAACGACGGCCCCGACAACGCAACCACCGGCCAACCTGTTAATATCACAGCAAACGACGGCAACCCCAATGCCACAGCCATCACCAACGTCACAGCTAGCAATGATGGCTACCCCAATGCCACAGCCAGCACCAACGTCACAGCTAGAAACGACAGCCCCAACATCGCAACCACCAGCAGCCCTGTTAATGCCACAGCAAACGACGGCTACCCCAATGCCACAGCCAGCACCAACGTCACAGCTAGCAATGATGGCCCCGACAACGCAACCACCGGCAGCCCTGTTAATGCCACAGCAAACGATGGCTACCCCAATGCCACAGCCAGCACCAACGTCACAGCTAGCAACGACAGCCCCAACAACGCAACCACCGGCCAACCTGTTAATATCACAGCAAACGACGGCAACCCCAATGCCACAGCCATCACCAACGTCACAGCTAGCAATGATGGCCCCGACAACGCAAACACCGGCAGCCCTGTTAATGCCACAGCAAACGACGGCTACCCCAATGCCACAGCCAGCACCAACGTCACAGCTAGCAATGATGGCTACCCCAATGCCACAGCCAGCACCAACGTCACAGCTAGCAACGACAGCCCCGACAACGCAACCACCGGCGGACCTGTTAATAGCACAGCAAACGACGGCTACCCCAATGCCACAGCCATCACCAACGTCACAGCTAGCAATGATGGCTACCCCAATGCCACAGCCAGCACCAACGTCACAGCTAGCAACGACAGCCCCGTCAACGCAACCACCGGCAGCCCTGTTAATGCCACAGCAAACAACGGCTACCCCAATGCCACAGCCAGCACCAACGTCACAGCTAGCAACGACACTCCCAACAACGCAACCACCGGCCGACCTGTTAATGCCACAGCAAACGACAGCTACCCCAATGCCACAGCCAGCACCAACGTCACAGCTAGCAACGACAGCCCCGACAACGCAACCAACGGCGGACCTGTTAATATCACAGCAAACGACGGCTACCCCAATGCCACAGCCAGCACCAACAGCCCCGACAACGCAACCACCGGCGGACCTGTTAATATCACAGCAAACGATGGCTACCCCAATGCCACAGCCAGCACCTACGTCACAGCTAGCAATGATGGCTACCCCAATGCCACAGCCAGCACCAACGTCACAGCTAGCAACGACAGCCCCGACAACGCAACCACCGGCGGACCTGTTAATATCACAGCAAACGATGGCTACCCCAATGCCACAGCCAGCACCTACGTCACAGCTAGCAATGATGGCTACCCCAATGCCACAGCCAGCACCAACGTCACAGCTAGCAACGACAGCCCCGACAACGCAACCACCGGCGGACCTGTTAATATCACAGCAAACGATGGCTACCCCAATGCCACAGCCAGCACCTACGTCACAGCTAGCAATGATGGCTACCCCAATGCCACAGCCAGCACCAACGTCACAGCTAGCAACGACAGCCCCGACAACGCAACCACCGGCGGACCTGTTAATAGCACAGCAAACGACGGCTACCCAAATGCCACAGCCAGCACCAACGTCACAGCTAGCAATGATGGCCCCGACAACACAACCACCGGCAGCCCTGTTAATGCCACAGCAAACGACGGCTACCCCAATGTCACAGCTAGCAATGATGGCTACCCCAATGCCACAGCCAGCACCAACGTCACAGCTAGCAATGACAGCCCCGTCAACGCAACCACCGGCAGCCCTGTTAATGCCACAGCAAACGACGGCTACCCCAATGCCACAGCCAGCACCAACGTCACAGCTAGCAATGATGGCTACCCCAATGCCACAGCCAGCACCAACGTCACAGCTAGCAACGACAGCCCCGACAACGCAACCACCGGCGGACCTGTTAATAGCACAGCAAACGACGGCTACCCCAATGCCACAGCCAGCACCAACGTCACAGCTAGCAACGACAGCCCCGACAACGCAACCACCGGCGGACCTGTTAATATCACAGCAAACGACGGCTACCCCAATGCCACAGCCAGCACCAACGTCACAGCTAGCAACAACAGCCCCGACAACGCAACCACCGGCCAACCTGTTAATATCACAGCAAACGACGGCTACCCCAATGCCACAGCCATCACCAACATCACAGCTAGCAATGATGGCTACCCCAATGCCACAGCCAGCACCAACGTCACAGCTAGCAATGACAGCCCCAACAACGCAACCACCAGCAGCCCTGTTAATGCCACAGCAAACGACGGCTACCCCAATGCCACAGCCAGCACCAACATCACAGCTAGCAACGACAGCCCCAACAACGCAACCACCAGCAGCCCTGTTAATGCCACAGCAAACTACGGCTACCCCAATGCCACAGCCAGCACCAACTTCACAGCTAGTAATGATGGCTACCCCAATGCCACAGCCAGCACCAACATCACAGCTAGCAACGACAGCCCCAACAACGCAACCACCAGCAGCCCTGTTAATGCCACAGCAAACTACGGCTACCCCAATGCCACAGCCAGCACCAACTTCACAGCTAGTAATGATGGCTACCCCAATGCCACAGCCAGCACCAACGTCACAGCTAGCAACGACAGCCCCGACAACGCAACCACCGGCGGACCTGTTAATATCACAGCAAACGACGGCTACCCCAATGCCACAGCCAGCACCAACAGCCCCGACAACGCAACCACCGGCGGACCTGTTAATATCACAGCAAACGACGGCTACCCCAATGCCACAGCCAGCACCAACGTCACAGCTAGCAATGATGGCCCCGACAACGCAACCACCGGCAGCCCTGTTAATGCCACAGCAAACGACGGCTACCCCAATGCCACAGCCAGCACCAATGTCACAGCTAGCAATGATGGCAACCCCAATGCCACAGCCAGCACCAACGTCACAGCTAGCAACAACAGCCCCGACAACGCAACCACCGGCAGCCCTGTTAATGCCACAGCAAACGACGGCTACCCCAATGCCACAGCCAGCACCAACGTCACAGCTAGCAATGATGGCCCCGACAACACAACCACCGGCAGCCCTGTTAATGCCACAGCAAACGACGGCTACCCCAATGTCACAGCTAGCACCAACGTCACAGCTAGCAATGATGGCCCCGACAACACAACCACCGGCAGCCCTGTTAATGCCACAGCAAACGACGGCTACCCCAATGTCACAGCTAGCAATGATGGCTACCCCAATGCCACAGCCAGCACCAACGTCACAGCCAGCACCAACGTCACAGCTAGCAACGACAGCCCCGTCAACGCAACCACCGGCAGCCCTGTTAATGCCACAGCAAACAACGGCTACCCCAATGCCACAGCCAGCACCAACGTCACAGCTAGCAATGATGGCTACCCCAATGCCACAGCCAGCACCAACGTCACAGCTAGCAACGACAGCCCCAACATCGCAACCACCAGCAGCCCTGTTAATGCCACAGCAAACGACGGCTACCCCAATGCCACAGCCAGCACCAACGTCACAGCTAGCAATGATGGCCCCGACAACGCAACCACCGGCAGCCCTGTTAATGCCACAAACGACGGCTACCCCAATGCCACAGCCAGCAACGACGGCCCCGACAACGCAACCACCGGCCAACCTGTTAATATCACAGCAAACGACGGCAACCCCAATGCCACAGCCATCACCAACGTCACAGCTAGCAATGATGGCTACCCCAATGCCACAGCCAGCACCAACGTCACAGCTAGAAACGACAGCCCCAACATCGCAACCACCAGCAGCCCTGTTAATGCCACAGCAAACGACGGCTACCCCAATGCCACAGCCAGCACCAACGTCACAGCTAGCAATGATGGCCCCGACAACGCAACCACCGGCAGCCCTGTTAATGCCACAGCAAACGATGGCTACCCCAATGCCACAGCCAGCACCAACGTCACAGCTAGCAACGACAGCCCCAACAACGCAACCACCGGCCAACCTGTTAATATCACAGCAAACGACGGCAACCCCAATGCCACAGCCATCACCAACGTCACAGCTAGCAATGATGGCCCCGACAACGCAAACACCGGCAGCCCTGTTAATGCCACAGCAAACGACGGCTACCCCAATGCCACAGCCAGCACCAACGTCACAGCTAGCAATGATGGCTACCCCAATGCCACAGCCAGCACCAACGTCACAGCTAGCAACGACAGCCCCGACAACGCAACCACCGGCGGACCTGTTAATAGCACAGCAAACGACGGCTACCCCAATGCCACAGCCATCACCAACGTCACAGCTAGCAATGATGGCTACCCCAATGCCACAGCCAGCACCAACGTCACAGCTAGCAACGACAGCCCCGTCAACGCAACCACCGGCAGCCCTGTTAATGCCACAGCAAACAACGGCTACCCCAATGCCACAGCCAGCACCAACGTCACAGCTAGCAACGACACTCCCAACAACGCAACCACCGGCCGACCTGTTAATGCCACAGCAAACGACAGCTACCCCAATGCCACAGCCAGCACCAACGTCACAGCTAGCAACGACAGCCCCGACAACGCAACCACCGGCGGACCTGTTAATATCACAGCAAACGACGGCTACCCCAATGCCACAGCCAGCACCAACAGCCCCGACAACGCAACCACCGGCGGACCTGTTAATATCACAGCAAACGATGGCTACCCCAATGCCACAGCCAGCACCTACGTCACAGCTAGCAATGATGGCTACCCCAATGCCACAGCCAGCACCAACGTCACAGCTAGCAACGATGGCCCCGACAACGCAACCACCGGCAGCCCTGTTAATGCCACAGCAAACGACAGCTACCCCAATGCCACAGCCAGCACCAACGTCACAGCTAGCAATGATGGCTACCCCAATGCCACAGCCAGCACCAACGTCACAGCTAGCAACGACAGCCCCGTCAACGCAACCACCGGCAGCCCTGTTAATGCCACAGCAAACAATGGCTACCCCAATGCCACAGCCAGCACCAACGTCACAGCTAGCAATGACGGCCCCGACAACGCAACCACCGGCAGCCCTGTTAATGCCACAGCAAACGACGGCTACCCAAATGCCACAGCTAGCAATGATGGCCCCGACAACACAACCACCGGCAGCCCTGTTAATGCCACAGCAAACGACGGCTACCCCATGGTCACAGCTAGCAATGATGGCTACCCCAATGCCACAGCCAGCACCAACGTCACAGCCAGCACCAACGTCACAGCTAGCAACGACAGCCCCGTCAACGCAACCACCGGCAGCCCTGTTAATGCCACAGCAAACAACGGCTACCCCAATGCCACAGCCAGCACCAACGTCACAGCTAGCAATGATGGCTACCCCAATGCCACAGCCAGCACCAACGTCACAGCTAGCAACGACAGCCCCAACATCGCAACCACCAGCAGCCCTGTTAATGCCACAGCAAACGACGGCTACCCCAATGCCACAGCCAGCACCAACGTCACAGCTAGCAATGATGGCCCTGACAACGCAACCACCGGCAGCCCTGTTAATGCCACAAACGACGGCTACCCCAATGCCACAGCCAGCAACGACGGCCCCGACAACGCAACCACCGGCCAACCTGTTAATATCACAGCAAACGACGGCAACCCCAATGCCACAGCCATCACCAACGTCACAGCTAGCAATGATGGCTACCCCAATGCCACAGCCAGCACCAACGTCACAGCTAGCAACGACAACCCCAACATCGCAACCACCAGCAGCCCTGTTAATGCCACAGCAAACGACGGCTACCCCAATGCCACAGCCAGCACCAACGTCACAGCTAGTAATGATGGCTACCCCAATGCCACAGCCAGCACCAACGTCACAGCCAGCAACGACAGCCCCAACAACGCAACCACCGGCGGACCTGTTAATGCCACAGCAAACGACGGCTACCCCAATGCCACAGCCAGCACCAACGTCACAGCTAGTAATGATGGCCCCGACAACGCAACCACCGGCAGCCCTGTTAATGCCACAGCAAACGACGGCTACCCAAATGCCACAGCCAGCACCAACGTCACAGCTAGCAATGATGGCAACCCCAATGCCACAGCCAGCACCAACGTCACAGCTAGCAACAACAGCCCCGACAACGCAACCACCGGCAGCCCTGTTAATGCCACAGCAAACGACGGCTACCCCAATGCCACAGCCAGCACCAACGTCACAGCTAGCAATGATGGCAACCCCAATGCCACAGCCAGCACCAACGTTACAGCTAGCAACAACAGCCCCGACAACGCAACCACCGGCAGCCCTGTTAATGCCACAGCAAACGACGGCTACCCCAATGCCACAGCCAGCACCGTCACAGCTAGCAATGACGGCCCCGACAACGCAACCACCGGTAGCCCTGTTAATATCACAGCAAACGACAATGCTGATGATGGCTACAGCAGCTCCCCTAACACCACAACTGGAAGCACTGCCAACATCACTAGCAACCATGACCCCAATGGGTTGCTCAACACAGCTGGTGGTGCCAGCGGTCCTGCTAACAATGTCACATTCATTGGTGGCTGGCATGCCGCATTCAGCAACAGCACCTTTACCACCACAACCCAAACTGTGTTTGGGAGTCATTTGTGATAGTTATGAATAAATTACTTTTACTTCACGTCTGTCATATTTATTGGTTGGGTCCAGCTTATCTAGCAGCACTGTTAAATTATTCAGTGTTCTAACATGGTGTCTTCTCTGGTAGCACTTGGGTCTTACAAGTCTGAGCATTTAGTTTTAGGCCTAATGGTTTGACAACCATTAGGCGCTTAATTGAGTATCTCAGTGGTTTCGGAATCTCGTGTCAGCTTCTATTGAATTTTCATTGACAACCTTGTACTGGCATTCAGCTTGTAAGTATTAGATCCAGGTGCTCTTCTCTGCTTGCAGTGAACGTATTGCTTAAGCAGTAACAATACTACATGAGAATTTCTCAACTCAGTTCTGAGGTTGTAGATTGCCTTTAGTTTACAAGTCTTGGACAAGCATAGTCTTGTGTTAAAATACAGTGATTGCACACAACTTAACCTGTTAAATAGTAGCGTCACATGTGATCGTTCGAAAGCGGGCCCCACAGAGTACCGTCACACGTGTGATTCTGAACATTCCAACCGACTATTTTCCGATAGACAAACTATGACAAATGCTATGGTATGGCTTCATAATTTACAAGTAGGAGGCATACAAGGAACACTAGCAGGTAGTAGCATTGCTATGAGTATAATGCTAGGTAATGGAAGCTAACTGAAGCTAGCTAGCTTCCGTTTTGAAAAAATAACTCACTCTGGTGGAAGCGTCGGTAATATTTAGAACTCAGTCCTCAATAGGTTAAACGTATTCAGCTCTGCCTTCCCTAATCCAACTTTACATAAGGGCCGCTGCATTTTAGAAGATACAATGTAAATCCAAGGATTGATGTATTTAGCTTTTCATCTGAGGCACAATTAGTCAAGTGAGGAAGGCGTTCAGAATGATCCAAAGGGCATGCTTGTGTCTAGTTGGTCCATACAACCCACTTGCGTTAATAGCTTCTTTTTACATGTAGACGTGTCTTCCCCCTCAGAATCCTCAAGAGACCATTAAATAAGTGACACTAAAAAGCAAACACTTCTGTGTCCTCTAAAACATCTAAGAACTCAAGATTTTGTACTGATCCAAGATGTTTGGCTGCAGTTTCCTTAAGAATTGTAATCGTTTTCATGCCACATCCCATACGTAGGTCTATGTATTGAATTATTCATCATAAATAAAAGGTTACTAAGTATTCATGGTGTTCAGGCCTATCTGTTAACTGATTAGTAAACCTTTAATGCGCACATTTGATTGGGCGATGCATTCAAATAGTTCACGCGGGTACTTAATTGATCGTTATCTTTTGATGAACTACAGGTGTATGGGGCTCTTTAAAAGGGTCAGAAACGGTATGGGGTGATATTGTTGTCTTGGCTACGACTGTGCAATGGCAGGTGCAAGGGTGTTGAGTTTTGTGTTGACTGTTTGTGTACTCAAAGGTTTGTGTTTTATTTCATTCAGAGTGTGATTTGTCACTAAGCTTTCTGGTCTTGACCGATGGCTCAACTGTTTTTTGTTTTTGTTTTTTCAGGCTTGTGTTCCCCTATTGAAAACGCCAATCAAGAGGACATCTCTATGCAACGAATCCGAGACGGTAAATTGAAATTAGCTGATTTTGTTACTGTGTAATGGTTTAAGGAAGGGGCCATAGGTTAAGCCAGTCACTTCAGTTTTGTATGCAGTCATTTGAACCCATTTGAAAACGCTTGTCCTCTACATGATCAGTCTGCTCTAGTTTTGACCTGTACTTGGTTTTAAAACTTACTACTTCTGCCTCAAGATAATAAAGCAGTGAGAATGCATACAGTATCATGAGAAATTTGTCCTTAAAGCTGTCATGAACCAGTGGCGCAAATGCATTGTCTCTGTACCTTCCCATTAGTGCTGCAGTATTATGATTCCATAAATGCCCAAAAAGGGCTTCAATTAATGGAGAACTCATATCGGCACCAAGATTTAGGTGAGTCTTGACTTACTGCTAAGCTGTAGGCTTTTAGCCTTTTGTGCCCTTTTAAAACGCTTTCTCTTTTTCCTCAAGTGCGTCTTGATACCAACCAAGTTGAGTCGGACAGACCTCAAGTCAAACTGGATGTCTCTGTTACAACTGGTGGTTCTGCCAAGTCCAGTGAGGAAGCCCTTGTGCCTGCCAACATCACCACCAGCCCAGCCTACGCCAAGACCGACAACCTAACCGACATTGAAGGTGGTGGTGCCGCCAATGCCACGGTCGGCACCAACGTCACAGCTAGCAATGACGGCCCCAACAACGCAACCACCGGCGGACCTGTTGATAACACTTCCAACGACGGCTACCCCAATGCCACAGCCAGCACCAACGTCACAGCTAGCAACGACAGCCCCAACAACGCAACCACCGGCAGCCCTGTTAATGCCACAGCAAACGACGGCTACCCCAATGCCACAGCCAGCACCAACGTCACAGCTAGCAATAATGGCTACCCCAATGCCACAGCCATCACCAACGTCAGAGCTAGCAACGACAGCCCCAACAACGCAACCACCGGCAGCCCTGTTAATGCCACAGCAAACGACGGCTACCCCAATGCCACAGCCAGCACCAACAGCCCCGACAACGCAACCACCGGCAGCCCTGTTAATGCCACAGCAAACGACGGCTACCCCAATGCCACAGCCAGCACCAACGTCACAGCTAGCAATGATGGCTACCCCAATGCCACAGCCAGCACTAACGTCACAGCTAGCAACGACAGCCCCGACAACGCAACCACCGGCCAACCTGTTAATGCCACAGCAAACGACGGCTACCCCAATGCCACAGCCAGCACCAACGTCACAGCTAGCAACGACAGCCCCAACAACGCAACCACCAGCACCCCTGTTAATGCCACAGCAAACGACGGCTACCCCAATGCCACAGCCAGCACCAACGTCACAGCTAGTAATGATGGCTACCCCAATGCCACAGCCAGCACCAACATCACAGCTAGCAACGATACTCCCAACAACGCAACCACCGGCCGACCTGTTAATGCCACAGCAAACGACAGCTACCCCAATGCCACAGCCAGCACCAACGTCACAGCTAGCAACGACAGCCCCAACAACGCAACCACCGGCAGCCCTGTTAATGCCACAGCAAACGACGGCTACCCCAATGCCACAGCCAGCACCAACGTCACAGCTAGCAACGACAGCCCCAACAACGCAACCACCGGCAGCCCTGTTAATGCCACAGCAAATGACGGCTACCCCAATGCCACAGCCAGCACCAACGTCACAGCTAGCAATGATGGCTACCCCAATGCCACAGCCAGCACTAACGTCACAGCTAGCAACGACAGCCCCGACAACGCAACCACCGGCAGCCCTGTTAATGCCACAGCAAACGACGGCTACCCCAATGCCACAGCCAGCACCAACGTCACAGCTAGCAACGACAGCCCCAACAACGCAACCACCAGCAGCCCTGTTAATGCCACAGCAAACGACGGCTACCCCAATGCCACAGCCAGCACCAACGTCACAGCTAGTAATGATGGCTACCCCAATGCCACAGCCAGCACCAACATCACAGCTAGCAAAGACACTCCCAACAACGCAACCACCGGCAGCCCTGTTAATGCCACAGCAAACGACGGCTACCCCAATGCCACAGCCAGCACTAACGTCACAGCTAGCAACGACAGCCCCGACAACGCAACCACCAGCAGCCCTGTTAATGCCACAGCAAACGACGGCTACCCCAATGCCACAGCCAGCACCAACGTCACAGCTAGCAACGACAGCCCCAACAACGCAACCACCAGCAGCCCTGTTAATGCCACAGCAAACGACGGCTACCCCAATGCCACAGCCAGCACCAACGTCACAGCTAGTAATGATGGCTACCCCAATTACACAGCCAGCACCAACGTCACAGCTAGCAACGACAGCCCCAACAACGCAACCACCAGCAGCCCTGTTAATGCCGCAGCAAACGACGGCTACCCCAATGCCACAGCCAGCGCTAACGTCACAGCTAGCAACGACAGCCCCGACAACGCAACCACCGGCCAACCTGTTAATGCCACAGCAAACGACGGCTACCCCAATGCCACAGCCAGCACCAACGTCACAGCTAGCAACGACAGCCCCAACAACGCAACCACCGGCAGCCCTGTTAATGCCACAGCAAATGACGGCTACCCCAATGCCACAGCCAGCACCAACGTCACAGCTAGCAATAATGGCTACCCCAATTCCACAGCCATCACCAACGTCAGAGCTAGCAACGACAGCCCCAACAACGCAACCACCGGCAGCCCTGTTAATGCCACAGCAAACGACGGCTACCCCAATGCCACAGCCAGCACCAACGTCACAGCTAGCAATGATGGCTACCCCAATGCCACAGCCAGCACTAACGTCACAGCTAGCAACGACAGCCCCGACAACGCAACCACCGGCAGCCCTGTTAATGCCACAGCAAACGACGGCTACCCCAATGCCACAGCCAGCACCAACGTCACAGCTAGCAACGACAGCCCCAACAACGCAACCACCAGCAGCCCTGTTAATGCCACAGCAAACGACGGCTACCCCAATGCCACAGCCAGCACCAACGTCACAGCTAGTAATGATGGCTACCCCAATTACACAGCCAGCACCAACGTCACAGCTAGCAACGACAGCCCCAACAACGCAACCACCAGCAGCCCTGTTAATGCCACAGCAAACGACGGCTACCCCAATGCCACAGCCAGCGCTAACGTCACAGCTAGCAACGACAGCCCCGACAACGCAACCACCGGCCAACCTGTTAATATCACAGCAAACGACGGCAACCCCAATGCCACAGCCAGCACCAACGTCACAGCTAGCAATGATGGCCCCGACAACGCAACCACCGGCAGCCCTGTTAATGCCACAGCCAGCACCAACGTCACAGCTAGCAACGACAGCCCCAACAACGCAACCACCGGCAGCCCTGTTAATGCCACAGCAAATGACGGCTACCCCAATGCCACAGCCAGCACCAACGTCACAGCTAGCAATGATGGCTACCCCAATGCCACAGCCAGCACTAACGTCACAGCTAGCAACGACAGCCCCGACAACGCAACCACCGGCAGCCCTGTTAATGCCACAGCAAACGACGGCTACCCCAATGCCACAGCCAGCACCAACGTCACAGCTAGCAACGACAGCCCCAACAACGCAACCACCAGCAGCCCTGTTAATGCCACAGCAAACGACGGCTACCCCAATGCCACAGCCAGCACCAACGTCACAGCTAGTAATGATGGCTACCCCAATGCCACAGCCAGCACCAACATCACAGCTAGCAAAGACACTCCCAACAACGCAACCACCGGCAGCCCTGTTAATGCCACAGCAAACGACGGCTACCCCAATGCCACAGCCAGCACTAACGTCACAGCTAGCAACGACAGCCCCGACAACGCAACCACCAGCAGCCCTGTTAATGCCACAGCAAACGACGGCTACCCCAATGCCACAGCCAGCACCAACGTCACAGCTAGCAACGACAGCCCCAACAACGCAACCACCAGCAGCCCTGTTAATGCCACAGCAAACGACGGCTACCCCAATGCCACAGCCAGCACCAACGTCACAGCTAGTAATGATGGCTACCCCAATTACACAGCCAGCACCAACGTCACAGCTAGCAACGACAGCCCCAACAACGCAACCACCAGCAGCCCTGTTAATGCCACAGCAAACGACGGCTACCCCAATGCCACAGCCAGCGCTAACGTCACAGCTAGCAACGACAGCCCCGACAACGCAACCACCGGCCAACCTGTTAATATCACAGCAAACGACGGCAACCCCAATGCCACAGCCAGCACCAACGTCACAGCTAGCAATGATGGCCCCGACAACGCAACCACCGGCAGCCCTGTTAATGCCACAGCAAACGACGGCTACCCCAATGCCACAGCCAGCACCAACGTCACAGCTAGCAACGACAGCCCCAACAACGCAACCACCAGCAGCCCTGTTAATGCCACAGCAAACGACGGCTACCCCAATGCCACAGCCAGCACCAACGTCACAGCTAGTAATGATGGCTACCCCAATGCCACAGCCAGCACCAACATCACAGCTAGCAAAGACACTCCCAACAACGCAACCACCGGCAGCCCTGTTTATGCCACAGCAAACGACGGCTACCCCAATGCCACAGCCAGCACCAACGTCACAGCTAGCAATGATGGCTACCCCAATGCCACAGCCAGCACTAACGTCACAGCTAGCAACGACAGCCCCGACAACGCAACCACCGGCCAACCTGTTAATGCCACAGCAAACGACGGCTACCCCAATGCCACAGCCAGCACCAACGTCACAGCTAGTAATGATGGCTACCCCAATGCCACAGCCAGCACCAACGTCACAGCTAGCAACGACAGCCCCGACAACGCAACCACCGGCGGACCTGTTAATATCACAGCAAACGATGGCTACCCCAATGCCACAGCCAGCACCTACGTCACAGCTAGCAACGACAGCCCCAACAACGCAACCACCAGCAGCCCTGTTAATGCCACAGCAAACAACGGCTACCCCAATGCCACAGCCAGCACCAACGTCACAGCTAGTAATGATGGCTACCCCAATGCCACAGCCAGCACCAACATCACAGCTAGCAAAGACACTCCCAACAACGCAACCACCGGCAGCCCTGTTAATGCCACAGCAAACGACGGCTACCCCAATGCCACAGCCAGCACTAACGTCACAGCTAGCAACGACAGCCCCGACAACGCAACCACCAGCAGCCCTGTTAATGCCACAGCAAACGACGGCTACCCCAATGCCACAGCCAGCACCAACGTCACAGCTAGCAACGACAGCCCCAACAACGCAACCACCAGCAGCCCTGTTAATGCCACAGCAAACGACGGCTACCCCAATGCCACAGCCAGCACCAACGTCACAGCTAGTAATGATGGCTACCCCAATTACACAGCCAGCACCAACGTCACAGCTAGCAACGACAGCCCCAACAACGCAACCACCAGCAGCCCTGTTAATGCCACAGCAAACGACGGCTACCCCAATGCCACAGCCAGCGCTAACGTCACAGCTAGCAACGACAGCCCCGACAACGCAACCACCGGCCAACCTGTTAATATCACAGCAAACGACGGCAACCCCAATGCCACAGCCAGCACCAACGTCACAGCTAGCAATGATGGCCCCGACAACGCAACCACCGGCAGCCCTGTTAATGCCACAGCAAACGACGGCTACCCCAATGCCACAGCCAGCACCAACGTCACAGCTAGCAACGACAGCCCCAACAACGCAACCACCAGCAGCCCTGTTAATGCCACAGCAAACGACGGCTACCCCAATGCCACAGCCAGCACCAACGTCACAGCTAGTAATGATGGCTACCCCAATGCCACAGCCAGCACCAACATCACAGCTAGCAAAGACACTCCCAACAACGCAACCACCGGCAGCCCTGTTTATGCCACAGCAAACGACGGCTACCCCAATGCCACAGCCAGCACCAACGTCACAGCTAGCAATGATGGCTACCCCAATGCCACAGCCAGCACTAACGTCACAGCTAGCAACGACAGCCCCGACAACGCAACCACCGGCCAACCTGTTAATGCCACAGCAAACGACGGCTACCCCAATGCCACAGCCAGCACCAACGTCACAGCTAGTAATGATGGCTACCCCAATGCCACAGCCAGCACCAACATCACAGCTAGCAACGACACTCCCAACAACGCAACCACCGGCCGACCTGTTAATGCCACAGCAAACGACAGCTACCCCAATGCCACAGCCAGCACCAACGTCACAGCTAGCAACGACAGCCCCGACAACGCAACCACCGGCGGACCTGTTAATATCACAGCAAACGATGGCTACCCCAATGCCACAGCCAGCACCTACGTCACAGCTAGCAACGACAGCCCCGACAACGCAACCACCGGCGGACCTGTTAATATCACAGCAAACGATGGCTACCCCAATGCCCCAGCCAGCACCTACGTCACAGCTAGCAATGATGGCTACCCCAATGCCACAGCCAGCACCAACGTCACAGCTAGCAACGACAGCCCCGACAACGCAACCACCGGCGGACCTGTTAATAGCACAGCAAACGACGGCTACCCCAATGCCACAGCCAGCACCAACGTCACAGCTAGCAACGACAGCCCCGACAACGCAACCACCGGCGGACCTGTTAATATCACAGCAAACGACGGCTACCCCAATGCCACAGCCAGCACCAACGTCACAGCTAGCAACAACAGCCCCGACAACGCAACCACCGGCCAACCTGTTAATATCACAGCAAACGACGGCTACCCCAATGCCACAGCCATCACCAACATCACAGCTAGCAACGACAGCCCCAACAACGCAACCACCGGCAGCCCTGTTAATGCCACAGCAAACGACGGCTACCCCAATGCCACAGCCAGCACCAACGTCACAGCTAGCAATGATGGCAACCCCAATGCCACAGCCAGCACCAACGTCACAGCTAGCAATGATGGCCCCGACAACGCAACCACCGGCAGCCCTGTTAATGCCACAGCAAACGACGGCTACCCTAATGCCACAGCCAGCACCAACGTCACAGCTAGCAATGATGGCCCCGACAACGCAACCACCGGCAGCCCTGTTAATGCCACAGCAAACGACGGCTTCCCTAATGCCACAGCCAGCACCAACGTCACAGTTAGCAATGATGGCCCCGACAACGCAACCACCAGCAGCCCTGTTAATGCCACAGCAAACGACGGCTACCCTAATGCCACAGCCAGCACCAACGTCACAGCTAGCAATGATGGCCCCGACAACGCAACCACCGGCAGCCCTGTTAATGCCACTTCCAATGACGGCTACCCCAATGCCACGGCCAGCACCAACGTTACAGCTAGCAACGACGGTCCCAACAACGCAACCACCAGCAGCCCTGTTAATGCTACGGCTAACGCTGGGTACCCCAATACCACAGTTAACAGTGCCTCTAACGTAACTGCCAGTAGTGTCACACCCAGTGGTGGCTGGCATGCCATAGTTGTCAACAGCTCCTCCAACACCACAGCCAGTGGTGCTGTTTTATAATTGTTTAATTATTGTTTCTCAATAAATCTTTTTATTCCTCAACATCTTGTCATTGGTGGGGTTAGTCCAGCTTTACTTTCTTTTACTTTCATCAAGCACTCCAGTGGGTCTCAATCTAGCAGCACTAACTTCTCTGAGTATTCAAAACTTGTCAGTATAAGTTTCTATTTGTGGACCCTCAGGTGTTGCATTAATTTGATTGGATCTTGTTCAATCACAAGTTTTATTACAGCCTGTTACTTACATTTTAAATCAAATGGTTTTAGTCAAATCAGATCCAGTAACAATGACAGATGTTAATGACAGATTCAAACTTTCTGGCCTGATCCTGCCGTGTCTCAAGCTTGTAGGTCTAGTAAATGTATTCTTGCTCAACTGTTTACAGAAATGGCAGCTTGGTGTGTGTATACTCAGCTCTGCCTGTCTCCTTCCACCCATGAGGATTCTGACTGCTTTTAGGGGGATGAAATGTAAATCCAAATATTCTGAAGTACTTTGCATTCCACCTGTAAGGTACATGCAACTGACAACTCAAACGTCCTTTCAGAATTGTACAAAAGTGATGTGTGTGTCTAAATGGTCACAACCTGTTCACACTTGCATAGCTTTTTTTCTTCAGGGTGAATGCAGCATGGTGGTATCTGCTCCTTCAGAAAATCATCTGAAGAGAGCGTTGAATAAATTACACACTAATGTACTTCTAAATGTCCTCCCAAGAACTCAGGATTAAGTATTTAATGTATGTTCAGCTTGAGCTCAATATAAGAAATGTTATTAATTGTTTTCATGTCACAACCCATATAGTATACACTGCCCATATACACTAGCTCTCAAGGTTCATGTTCATTTTTTTGTAGCTTGTTTAACTACATGCTCTTCTGGTTCTTCCCAATTGGCATTTGCTTTTCACTATGTACTTCATATTTTGGCTACCCAGTGTTTTTGGGGCTCATTGTTTATGATCATTGACCTATGCACTTTGTAAAGCTCTCTCTTGGAAGTTGCTTTGGATAAAAGCGTCTGCTTGATTAATAAATGTAGGCTAAATGTAAATATGGCTGTAGCCTATCGAATTATTGACACCATAAAAAATTGAAGTTTTGACAACGTTCAAGCCTATATATAGGCTTAGTGCTGGAAGAATGAGGGCACTCATTTAAATTGGCTGTTCGAGTCAAATGATCTGCAATAGCACTAATCTAAATGCTGTCTGCACAGATCGATTACTACTCCTCAGAAACGCTGACAGTCTACCAGTCTTGAAATAGCTTTTAGGATCTTACCATAAATTGTGGTTGTTCGTTGATATCTTCAGTAGGTATAGTAAGTAGAAGTATTGCTATTATTCCCAAGAGTAAAAGCGCCACTGGCAAAATTATTTGATAAATTCGCAGTGCCATATGAAGAAAATGTTTCCGTCTTCTTTCAAATGACAGTTCACAGAACGAAGAGGCGGCAGCTGTGGCAGCGTTGCCTTGAGGAGGCGCAGTTTACGACAGCTTGTGTTGCAACTTCACCAAAGTTCTAGATTTCTGCAGACGCTCAGCTAAACGATCAGACCTTACTGTAAGTAGACAATAATTTACAAGGTATCATGTTTTTTAACGTTCATAATATCTCAACATTTCAGGATTTGGTCATTTAATTGAGATTCGCGGCGTTCAGAGAACACTGCCCCGTCGAAATGATGGGACCGTTCTGCGTGAAGCTCGAGCTTGTAGTAACCGTGGTTACTGCTCCCTGCGCAAGAAAAATGTTTCTCTGAGAAAGTTACCTCTGCCCCAGACCCATGAATGTTTACTTGGAAAAGAACAACAGTTGGGAATGGAATCATTTATAGGAACTGAATAATTATAGCCTTCTGTTTCAAGCGAAAAAAAAGAAGCAAAATAATTCAACTGGATGTGTTTGGCAAGTATGAGGAGCCGTTTAGGAAATGATTCAGACTGATCCTTACACAAACACATTCACAAATGAAACGTTCACACACATTCTTAAAACGGAAAACTTACATCCACATATGTAAAATGCTCGCATTGAAACATATGAAATGCATTCACATGTGAAATGTTCATACACGAATGTGTATGTGAGTTTTCAGTGGGGTCGCATTAGGCCTACATATGAAACGCGCGCACAGACGCAGGTGAAACGCGTTTACACACTCATGAAACCCTCAAGTGAGGAAAGATGAGTAGCCTAAGACACTTTGAGTAGTGTGAGAACATTTTCACTATACCCGGAAGGCATTTCAGCTACATTGTTTTGCAAACAGACGGTTGCACTTAAAAAGGGTTAGCGTATTGCCCTGAATATTTTATTTTTATTTTTTATTTAAGACCAGAAACGATACAGCCTCAAGAAGAGACCGCAAGTGGAGCAGAAGTAAGCGTTAGTCTATTTTTGCAGACAAAGCACGTCTCGTCGTAGATTGTGGCCTTGTTTGTTAACCTCGCTAGTTTTATCATGCAGGTTAATGTTTTGTAATGTGGCATTTAACCGCATAACTCGAGACAACAATCAACTCTGCAGACATCTTCCCTCACTAGGCCTATGCATGCGCCTCGTCCATTTATTGAATATAGCGGGACAAGTTATCCCTTGCGTCTCATCGTGAGAAATGGTTGAAATGCGTGAGTCTTGAGTCCTGGCTTTATTACTTAGAGCACTGGAGGATTTTGTTCAAGAAGACACACCTAAAGGTCAAACTGTTCTCATGACAATTCTACTTGACCTTTACAACACTGAAGAGAATACGTTAAAGGTCACATGATATACTGTTTTTGGATGCTTTTATATAGGCCTAAGTGGTTCCCTATTACTGTACCTGAAGTAGGCCCTATCTTTCCAGAAATTCAGCATTGGTGCATGATTACAGCCACTACTAGCAGTCCCTCAATGAGCTTTCCTCAAAACGCGCTGTTTCTGTGTCTGTAGCTTTAAATGCTAATGAGGAGGAGGGGCGGCAACATGCGCTAATGTTTACAACGGATGTATCGCAATGGCTCGTAGCCCGCGTTGCTGTAAGATGCTTCGAATTTGCCCATTCTCATCTGATCACCCTGGTTTGCAGGGGTGCACATGTGACAGATGGAATAATGTGCGTTGGTGGTATATCACAGTTTATGATTCGGGTGTTGTTGTTGGTTGTTCTTGTTTTTGATGTGAAAAGTGTTGTGCTAAATACGGGAGCATTGTAGTTACCACAGGGCTCCAGCAGGGGGAAATGTAAAACGATTGAGCAAGGTTTCGGTGCACGTCGCTCCCTCCCTTCAGTTGTGAAATACAAGATGTGAGGGAAAGTTTTGTCCGTGCATCGTTTATTCAATGACTCCCCTTTTCAGGTTTAAGTCATATAAAATGCAATAGTGTTTAAGTGTTATGTGAATGTGTATATGTTGTTATCACATCTACCACAGTACATTTTCCCATGTTATGTTTGTGAAATAAGTTATAGCTACACGACGAAGAGCGAGCTAGCTACATAGCCGTTAGCAATGATAACCGCAAGGTCGTGGATGAAAGAGCGGTAGGCCACTTATCGTGCTTGTCGTATTTTCAGTAGGCTACTGTTGTAATTGTGTGTGCTATATGTTAGAAGCATGACTGCATTGGCCTGTGATTTGAGATGCAGTTGTGAAATACATTATGTTAGGGAAAGTTTTGTTCGTGCATCGTTTATTCAATGACTCCCCTTTTCAGGGCATTTACACACACACAATAATTTCAATGGGGGCAAAGGCGGATATCGCTCGCGCCATAACACTAACAGCATAACGGTTATCCAAATAACAAAGAAGTGTACAACACTGGCGTTACAGCGTTTGTATTCACACACACACTTGATGCCATCTATCTTTACATTAGCGACAGTAACTCAGCTGTTAGCTGCAGAGCTAATGTTACAGCCACATTCTAAAGGTAGCAAGCAAGCTAGGTAGCGTTAACCATATACAGTAAATCAACAAAATGATATAGCGTTAGTTAACTTACTTGTCTAAGGTTTGTAGCTTGCCCAAGGAGATTTAGTAATGATCCAGAATTTAGTTTCAGCAAGGCCAGCTTTGTGTGGGCTTAAGTTGAGGAAACAGTGGTGGCTGAAATGTTTGGGGCAGACATACACAACTTTGGGAAGTTGTCTCCGCGCATTTCCAGCGAAAATATTCAGGAAAAACCGATATTGCACTTGCCTTTGCACGATCGTAGCTCACTTTTTCATGGGCGGGCCAGATTATCTGGGCGGGCAAAGCAGATCGAAGGGCGGTAGCCTGGCTCCTTGTGATGAGCAGATTTTCAAACAGAGCGTTTGAGCCTTCATTTTCTCAAAGGCGGAGAAAAACACCCAGGGCATGGTTTTACACCCATCAAAAATTCTAGCCACTTGGGGACCAAAGGCAGGCTAGGGGAACTCATATTAATGTTAAATAACCTCCTAAAAAGTTCTCATGTCATGTGATGTGACCTTTAACTTATTAAAAAGACCAAATATATTCATGGACAATGTTGCCCTCTAGTGGCAAATCACAGACTATAAACATCAGAAAAAGTCAAATCAGTGTAAATATTACAGTTCCTTCATTTATTTAGCAACTGACTGACCACACATTAAAACATATAGGCCTGACAACAAAATAATTATCCATTTATATAATTTTCCATAATCCCATTGTATAAATCAATTTTTAAAAGGCAGAGGTGTTAATGTTGAATATGTAACAAAAGAAAGTGTCTTAGAATACAATCCTCCAAAATTAATTAAAACAAAAGTAGAATAAGCCTACATATTTAGGAAACTAAAGTTGAGGGGTAAAATATCACATTCCTTTCACAGCACCATGGGTGTCAAGCAAGAAACTAAAAAACGAAATCAATAAAACAATCAAAACCGAGATAACCTCAGTAGCTTTATAGTAACTGGCACGTGAGAGGCCGTACGTGCAGAGCGCTGCAGAGCTGGGGTCTGCTCCACAGACCGACAGGAGACTCGGCCTTCTGCGGTTAGTGGGTCCCTTCCATCTTAGGGAAGCCAGTGTGCTCCTCCTCCCGGCACATGTGCCATACCATGATGCACTTGTAGTTCCACAGCAAAAGCAAAGCCATGACCACAAGAGCTAATGTGACGATGGTCACCAAGAAGAGGAACCGGAGAGAGCAACGGAAGATCTCTTCCAGACTGGCGGAGTTCCTCTGTCGTCCGTCTTCCAGGGTCGCATCCTCTAGTGGTGGCATGGTGGGACCACAGTCCCCGCACCATAGTTTCATCCAGTGGAGCGGAGAGCGATGATCGAGGGCTTCCCATGTACTGCCCGCGCTGATCCATGGCTCTGACTCGACCATCACATGAGAGACTGGATCTCTGTCTCAGACTCAGGACAGACTAAAAAGAAGAAAACATAGGCGTACTCACCTTATCAGTTTTGCTTCTTAACTTTTCAGAGGGACTAACCACGGGCGTAGGTTTAATTATACATTTTGAAAACGGCTAATCCTCCCCTCCCCCCACATACAGACACAATTTTGAAGATCATATTTAACGGCCCCATGCTCAGTTATATAAAAAAAGATACTCAACGCACATTTGAAAACAAACCTACACACCTTCTGAAGTATGCATCACAACTCACCAAAAAGCTGGACTAAACGCCAGTTGGCGATATGTCTCAGAGGACGCTTATTTAGAGGAATTGTATTGGGACTTTGAGGCAGTTTAGCTTTCGTCTCATCAGTAACGGGCGACCGTTACTAACATAGTACAGTCGCACAATAATCCCTTAGTTTTACCGGACACCTTTTTCAATGTATTCTGAGCCAATTCGCAACATCACTAACTCCGTGGTGTCATTGAGTTTCCCTTGTAATTATTTCAAACAACAGGTGGAGTTACCTGCGCCTTTGCTTTGAACTTTAATTAATCCCAACACGACTCCTCGGAAAACAAAACGAGAAAACACTCTGGATATAAACCACACCCATAGCCAAATAAACAAGGCTACCTGCGCACGAGATTTAACATCATTGGTCCACAACGTGATGCCAATTTGTCATTGAGACAATCGCCTACATTCGATTTAGTTTTCAGACCGCAGTCACTTTCAAGCAAGCGTTCTTATTGGCTTTCGCTGAGGTATGTACACACGTGGCGTGCACGATGCACCACGTAAAGCGTACCCAAACGTAGCCTCCAATTCAGTGTTCAGTGATAAACTTCCATAAAATAAATCACGGAATTTGGTTGCTTTGTACAATAGTGTAGGTATTTATTTACAGGTACATTTTTATAAATACGATAATTTACTCTTAAAGAAAAACTATTGTTTTGCCATCTTAATAAGAATTGAGGAGATAAAATACAAATATCTTTGTGTATTTGTGTTTCTGAATAAGCTAAATTGGTATTAGACAGTAGTATATATATCAACTATACAAGTGCAATACAATTTCCCCAATCCCAAATTGAAATATCAGCTTGAAATTTCTGTGGCAAATTCTGTGGCATTCATTGTATGAATTCAACCTGTTACCATGTTCCTTAATCATAAAGCATCCAAAAAGCTGAAAAAATACAGATAAAAGGACACTATTCACCATGCATAGACCAGAATAAGAACACTACCAGAAGCAACAGTGCAAATAATAATAATAATATTTCACATTCATGAACTAAACTATGCTTTAGTGTTTTTTTTGTGTTGTGTTTGTTTGTTGTTTTTTTTTTACACAAAACGGTGTCTGGTTCTCCAATATAATGCTATAACTTATAAATAAAGCATTCCAACAAATTATTGGGTCACTTAAAAAAAAAAAAAAAAAAAAAAAAGGATTTGAATGAGACACTTGTAAAGTTGTTAACTTCAACCACTCTAAACCTTTCTATAAACATGTTCATTTGAATGAAATTCATGAAGGCTTGGAGGTGGTGGTTCTGAATATTCATGTGGCAGTCAAGCTTGAAGGGAACAGTACTTTGAACAGTACAGTACGTTAGTATAGCAATGCCTCTTGGGGCACAGGACAGTGAAACGTCTTGCCAGAGGGGAGAATGGCAGTCTCTCCACAGGCAGAAAATGTTTCTCAACTCCAGTGCTTGGGAAAAGGCCAGTTTTTGCAACTAACCAAGACACGTGTACACAACTTAACAGCCCTCACCAGGACTGCAAGTTAAGATGAGTTATCAATACACTTGGCTTCTTTCATGTAAAATATCTCAAAGTCAGTGACAGGATGTCCTTTCGCTGCACTGGGAGGAGGTTTTGCATGAAAGACCAAGTGCTGGTTGGGTGAAAAACTAGGCCCCCTGATGCAACCCTTTCAGACTGGAAATGAGAAAGACTGAGAGAGGAGAGAGGGAGACAGAGGACGTTCTCATGGCAACAACTATGGGCGGGTCTCACAGGAGCCTAGTCCAATCAAAAGACCTTACTAAACAGTGGGTGGACCACAGAGTCTGAATATTAACGATTTACAAACCCTAACACTCAGTTTCATTTGGGAAATGTTTTGATCCAAGGATAAAGGTACTGGAATTAGGCCATTTATGAATACACACAGACAAATCTAAAGGTTTTAACCAGACAGTTATGAAATGAGTGAAGGAGTTGCTGGATTTCATCTGTAGTGTCCCTAACAAACATGCGTTTGGCAAACAATTATAACAGACTCAAAGATTTAAATGATATACTGTCATCGAAGCTCACAATGTGGCAACAACTGGCAAGAGAGACAGCAGGCGTCTCAGGAACTGTATTGCCAGTTTAAACACAACAGAGAATATGCATCAATTAAAGTCTCATCTGATTTTATGCATTTACAAAAACATGCATGTTTCCATATCTATTGTTGCTTGGGGATTATATAGTCACGCAAATCCATACCCTCGCTAATAAATCTTTCTCAGCTAGGGAATAACAAAGGTAGATCTATAAGAGTTAACATACTGTATGGTTATTAAAAAGTGCTCCGTAACGATGATATTCATCCCATGTTCCTATATTATCTTACTGTACATTGCAGTTGAGAAATTGATAATAATACTTCTGGTTTTTCTAGTTTCTTAATGTAAGGTTAAAGTATGATATGTAAAGTACCTGCAACAAATCGGTCCACAGAAGTCACCTAATTAACAGCTTTTCTAAAACAGGAACATTTTCAATGTTGCTAGATATAACCAAGAAGTGGTAAAATCATACATCATAATGTCAGCAGTAAGTCTGCTATAAGACCAAAACTAGATCATTTAAGCTTAAGTTTGCAGAGTAAAAAGACAGAAGAAAAAGTGAAAATATCAGTAAAATAAGTGTGTGACTGTGTGTTATGCTTGGAACACTAGAACTACCTTTAGCCATACTAGTTCCAGCTTTAAAAAGGTGCAAAAAGAGTAAACCAGTTCTTTTAAAGACAGGAAGTCTGTCCACATCCTCAGTAGGGCCACGACTGCCACACAAAGGAGGGAGCTGGGAGACGACATCCCTCCGTCTGCCCACCCGCGTTCTTCCTCTCTCTCTGAAGAGCGAATCTCTCTTTCTCTCTCTCTCCCCCTCTCTCTCTCTTCCTCTCACACCACAGTGCTGACAGACGGGTCTGACAAGTTGAGCTGGCCCGTGATGTCTGTGGGTGGGTACTGCTGCAGGAGCGGAGAACAGGGAGAGGAGAGAACAGAAACAGAGAGAACAGGGAGAGGAGAGAACAGAAACAGAGAGAACAGGGAGAGGAGAGAACAGAAACAGAGAGAACAGGGAGAGGAGAGAACAGAAACAGAGAGAACAGGGAGCGGAGAGAACAGAAACAGAGAGAACAGGGAGAGGAGAGAACAGAAACAGAGAGAACAGGGAGAGGAGAGAAAACAGAAAGAAAATGTCACTCGCTTACACCAAGGCCTGTGTTCCGTTCGTGTCTTACCTCTTAGGAAAAGCCAAAGGGAACAGCTCTGCTCCATTTCCGGGGGAAATGATAGAAGCAGAGCTCTTCCGTAACCCTCCCCAGGCAGAAAGAGGGAACTGAAATGCAAACAGTGAAGGCTGGTTGGTTGGCTGGTTGAGATGCTGAATGTAAAACCATGAAAGCACAGTACCTGTCTATTCTGCCTGAAGTGGGTTACACACCTAGCGTGGAGTAGAGGTAAGGTCCTGAGAGTCAAGCACATTTGAACCAGCTGAGGCAATCTTCCCTCAAAAGGCTGCAGGGCAATCATTTACCTCAGCGGGTAAAATCGATATCTTATTTTACCCAAAGCCATTAGGATGTATATAACTAATTTTGGCAGTTCAGAGGATCAATTAGGATTGAGCCCCGGTATTGCAGTCATGATGACCAGTTCAAAGTGCTTTGCAGTCGGACTCTTACTCCCAGTCCTGATTTACACTGTGCTTTTGTCAAGCAAAGTGCTTCTTTACTGGGCATCTACAGTGCTGGGTGGCCAAAACTAAAACAAACACCACTCAACCCCATGCAGGTGCGTGGTTACAATGGCAACCGGGACTTTGGTATTGTGTTACCTAACGTTTCACCGATTGTGTGCGATGCCTTGTGTACGGTGGCAGTTACCGTGGTTTACAATGCTGAGGACGGTTACCGTGGCAACGGAATAGGGCAGCGGTGTCGCGAAACCACCGCCGTCCCCTTGGATACGTTCCCAATCCATTGTAAACACGGTAATGCGCTGATCTTGCAAAGTCTAAATTATTAAATATCGAGACATACTTTTTTTCCAAGGGTACTAGAAAATATTATTTTCCTGCATGCTCTCCTGTAGTCTTTAAAGAGCTTTCCAACACGTCAATCAGAATCCAACTTACTATGTCTGGATTCTAATTCACAGTCTTGTTAGTTGGAAAACATGAACAACTTAGTGTGAAAAACAATTCACCTTGAATTGAGCTAAGCTTTCAGAGAAATCTGAGATCATTTAAGAACATTCCAATCTGTCACTTAATCCACATACCTTTAACTCTTCAAATAAAATAAAAAATCCCATTTATGATTTCTCATCAAATAAATTTAGCCTGATAATAAAAAAGCAAGATCTCAAATGGAAGAACACGAGGTAAGATTGTGTCTCATTTTAGCCTGTGTTTATGCTTTACTCCAGCATTCAGTTCAATGGAGCTTCATAAATTCTTATGATGAAACGACCATGCTAAGTGACCTCGGAGCAGCGTCTGCAGCGAATCAATACTGTTGACCTTTAGTCGTCAGTTACAGAGGCTGTCCCGTTCATCACTTAGACTTAAGTGTTGCATCATCAAAAGGCTTAAACCCCCCCCGTTTAGGCCTCTGCAAGGTACTCGGAGCGCTGCCACTTAGCTCCCCTGTCCATGGGAGCAGGTGGAACTTCTAAAGAGAGACACTTCACTTATCGTCGTCACTCTTAACAAATGACTACGGCACTTAAAATGCGACTCTAAACAAAAAAAACGTCTACCAAGTGTACTTCTACTGTTACGCTCTACCACTGAGGACAGGAACAGTGAGGTGCATGCTGGCGGAAGGAGAGAGGAGCGGTGAGGGCATGTGAGTGAGGGACACTGACAGTCAAAGTCCATTGATATCCATCAATATAAAAGAAGGAAACACTTATATAAAATTAAAATAATGGTCAAAGACTGAGGATGGTGCATCTGTTGTTAAGATTGTCCTTGCGGCATCCACTAGGATCTCTGCGGTCTGTCTGGTTTTTGTGCTCAAGGCTCCTCGACCTAGAATCCTACACCTCTGACAGATGCATCGTTCAAATTAATCTCAAGCTTCTTTTCGTGAATACCTTCCAGACCGGCAATAGGTGCAGTACCGATTTAGTTCAGTTTGAGAACATCCACAGAACATAGGCTACAGAGACACAAGAGCAAGAGAATAGACAACCCAAAAATAAACCGACACACAATGACCACTTTGTGTCCCGTCCGTCCCCCCCCCGTCCCCCCCCCCCAAAAAAAAAAATTGAGTGAACAAGTGAGTTAGCCTTGTAGCTAATTGTAGTCCTGGTAGCTGGCTTCCAACACAGCTGAGATTTGGTCACTGATGTAGCCAGCGACGTGACCAGCAGAGCCAAGATCTTTATTGGTGAGGAAGAGCACTTCACTCTCTCATTGTGCGGCAGCAAAGGGAGCCTTCACAGAAAACACATTTACAGAAAGAGTTCTGGATGTGCCTATCAATGTTTTTTTTTATGTTCATGTTTTCTTTTCTGGTGGCTCACAACTTTGCTGACGACACAAGGAGAGTTTGCTGCTCTTGCGGAGGGTGGTAACGATTCTTCTAAGGTTCTTGAGCCTAGAAAGACAGCGTGAGGAAGGCGACAGGAGAACAATCTGGGATGTCATCCACCTAAAAATAAAACCCTTTCAAGACATGCACATTTGACGCGATGAAGACATCAAATTAAAGCTTGTTCTTGTCTGTGAGACGATGCGATTTTGCGACACAACAAACAAAACGAGACAAAGCAAAAGAAGTCTAGAGAGTTAAAACCACTGATTTGAATCCAAGGGGGCGGAGGGTGATCCTGAAATAAACGGTCTGTAGGTATAGTTAGACGTTAGTGTATCTTCAGAAGAGTCGACCGACTCCAGTCATCATTGCCATCTTCAAAAATGTTTGCGAAGGATTAAACGTTTGGTGCATGCTTTGACATCCAAACCAAACTAACAAGAGCTGAAAACAACAACCAGGGAAGCACAGGATTTCAGTGGAAGAAGATGGATCAAAGCAATCAAAGGGACAAGAGAACAAAACACAAATAAACACGCACACACACACACACAACGCCACAGAGGAAACAAAAGTAGGTAACCACATCCGAAATCACGTGGCAGGGAAGAAAAGCAGCCAAAACAACACAGACAGTCCTGCTTGATCGGTCCTTTACTCCAGAACCAGAGCCTCTAATCCAATACAGCCCCCAAACCCGGCCGAGCCCAGCCTTGCCAACAGCTGCTGCTCCAGAGCCCCCATGCAACCTCCCCCAGGGCCCTGTCCTCGGCCTGACCTGTCTCCTGCACTGCTCCTACCATCCTGCAGGGGGCGACCACCTACAGATGGCATCTGGATGGCTGCGCGATGACTGACTGACAGAAACGTGAGCGCGGCCGCCAAGCCACGGAGGATGAGCGAGAGAGGGATGAGGAACTCTCATACTCCAGACATGGGTATGGCAGAGGAGGAGACAGAGGGTGAAGAGAGGCTGTAGAGAGAGACGATAGGGAGGGAGACAGAGGGAGAGAAAGAGAGAAAAGGGAGAAGGAGGAGGAGGAGGAGGGAGAAGCTGTTGTTTCTTCATGTTCTTACCGTGTCTTTGGAGGACCTACGTCTCTTGATGCTGGAAGCCAGGTTGGTACTGATGGACCTAAAAGAGGCTTTCTGTTTGGGCTCGGGGTCTGCTCTACCACTTTTCCTATCCTAAAATAAATATATGTAGAAACATTATTCGTGTTCTCGGGGGGGAGTGACACTTTGGTTTCAGCCTCACCCACTCTCTCTCTCTCCCTCTCTCCCTCTCTCCCTCTCTCCCTCTCTCCCTCTCTCTCTCCCTCTCTCCCTCTCTCTCTCTCTTAACCCTCCCCCCGTGTTCCTTCTTCCCTTATCCACTATCTTGGGTTGTAACAATGGCGAAGGTTCGTATTTTGAACGGCCTTTCCCGCACATGTAAAATGCAGTGAAGACGGGGTGAACGGTCATTAAACACTATAAGAGGAGGGTAGAGGAGTATAGCATGTACAACCTGCAGTACGCTATGGACCTTATGTCTCTACTCTGCCTTATCACAGTCATGAGAATCAGAGTTAACGAGATGGGGTATCCCTATCTCTTTTCTGACAGATCCAAACAGCCCATCATTGTACATGCCCCCTACAGGAATGCATTGGAATGGTTTGGGGGATGACCATCAGAAACGTGTGTGAGCGATGCCTGTGCTACTCTGTCTGAGCCGGTCACCTCATCCAACACACGCACACACACACACACACACACATCCGTTAAAAATTCAACTGTAGACATTTCCAACATCTAAACCTCTATGCCCCAGAGTCATTACAATACCATTTGGGGAAAAAAGAAGCTTAACCAGATAAACATCAAATATCCGGAGTGCTAGCGATAAACAGGATAAAGTTTCAACCCTCAATCCCAAAATCTACAAAATCACATAAAAAAAAAAGAAAAGGCATTTCCCCTGGTTAAACACAGGTTTTCTGGCCATATCCTTACAACATTACAGGTCACCACCCGCCTTCTTTCCATCCATGTACCTAACAGCTACTCCCCACGTCTCTACATGACCGAGCACATGACCGGGGTGTTAGTGTGCAGAAAGCTTGTATTAAGGTACTCTTACATCTTGTGTCTCTAGAGAGGAAGAGGGCTGCGTAGGGGAGGAGAAAAGAAAAGTAAATAAACATCCATCCACTCAGCTATTAAGATCGTTAAAACTTTAAGATCCTTAAGCCTAAAAGCGAAGGTAACCAAAAGAGCGAGTATCAAAGCTAGCAACAAAAACATCGACATCCAAAGCCAGGCGATAGTAAAAAACATTCAAGCTTTGAGAAGGAAGGGGAGCCACTTGAAATGCATACCAATTTGTTAACATAACAACAGATAAGTAAGAGATTAATTAATCAACTAAAGCCATTTTAATGGTTATACCTTGGGGTCTGGTATAACGGAAATTCACCTCACACGCTAGGGTTGTGAGCTAGTTGTGCTAATGCCTGTTTTGTTCCAGACTACTGTTTTGCACAAAAAGTCGTGCTAGAATGAGATGGACTAATCTAATGGACTTTATCGTGAGGTGGAGGCTGAAGTACAATCAAAGTTGTCACGATAACTGTGATGTTTTCCGAGCCAGGGTTTTAGACGGTTAAGAGGGCTTTACAGTAGTGTGAGTTTCGGGAGTGGGTCGTAATGAGGGATTAGGGAGGCCTGTCTAACAGGGGCAGGTGTGGTGTGAATTTCATAACATGCAGAAAAGGAGGAAATAGATGGGGAGGTCTTGGGGGGGGGGGGGGGGGGGGGGGGGGGAGAAGTGGAGGATAATAAACACCAAACAAACAACGTGACGTTCATCCCCTGGCCAGCACAACACCCTGTCGTCGGTTCACGTGACTGAGCCCCTTCCAAAGTTCTGGGCCCTGCTTTAGAAAACCCAGACTGTTTCACACTCTTGATGTTGTGGCATTAAGAGGTGAGTGTCTGTTATCTGGCGTTAGAGATGGTTGGAGCTGATTTGCAGAGGGGTGAAGAAGAACATGGCAACACTCTCTACTGAGCAGGAAAGAAAAACGTTTTTCCTGTTAAAAGAGGTTAGAGTATGTTAGAAAATGTTCCAAGCCACCTTGTGGTAACATTCCACACACGGGATGGTCTAATAATCTATTATGAAGGCATAAAAAATAACTGAAAAAATCAATGCAATTCAACACAGATTTTTCGTTGTTTATTTACATATTTTGTGTGTCTTTCCTATGGTCTTTTTCTCCCTTTAACTGTGCGTCGCTTCTCCTCACAGGAAACCAGCCAATCAGAGCACTGGTGAGGTGCTGCGTCTGCACAGTCCTGGCCATGCAAAGCAAGATGGACCCCCAGAAAGCGTCACACTGGATATGTCATGTATTTGGCAGTTTCCTGTCCCCAACAGGAAACAGCAGCCACTGTAGTGCATCATCACACCATCATTAGAATCGTAGTCGTCATCACTGGTTCTTCCACATTTTCCTCTCCACCTACAGGAAGTGCACTTCTGAATAAGCCCCGCCCCCCCCTGAAGGGGACAACTCAACTGTTAAGAGAGATGCTGTCAACCCCGGGGGTGAGGACAGATTCGGAGCACCAAACATCCATGCACCTCAAAGATCTCTTGGCAAGCTATGTGTTAGAAGCGACAGAAGGTGGCATGTTGGGTAATGTAGTTCTTAATCATAGGGGAAGCTGTAGGCAAAACCAGCTAGAAGCAGTTATTCAGAAGTACACATCCTGTGGAGTTGGATAGCTACACCCAGCTACCTTCAGAAGTATGTATACACACAAAGTGTACACACACACAAGCTGTTGGAATGATGCCACAACACACAGACACCTGCTCGTGAATGTCACTGAGGAAGGAACAGGCTACATAAACTGTCGTTTTTGAACTCTGCTTCAGATCAGCCACAAAGCTCTGGAATAGCTCTACCATTCAATAAAGCCTCTCATGAGGGAAAAAAATCACTATAACAATATCACAGAGGCATGAGTTTGATCTAAATGTTTACGTAATGCAAGCATAGCTTTGCTTCAGCTAACCCATTCTCTTCACCGTCTCCATGTTCTGAATGAGTCTCAATAAGGCAATAAGGGCTGTTTCAGCGGTTTGTGTAAAGAATAAAAGATTCCCCTCCGTAGCCTTCCGGGCCTGCTGTGAAAGATGCTAAGGAGGATCATGCGCATGGCTGGAGCCATCTTAGTGCAGCGGTGCGGCCCTCAACTCTGGAAAAAACCTCCATCTGGAGTCCTGCTCTGGGTTAGCAGGGCCCACAGCTGTAAACAGCCTCGTCCTTCCCCAGTGAGTCGCCCCCGCCCCCAACCCCGCCCCCAACCCCGCCCCCACACACCGTCAGCCAACCGTGTGTGTCTGCTGTAGTAGTCCATCCAGACAGACACACACACGGGCGTGAGGGCTACGGCCAGTCAGACGCTCTGACGGAGAAGGACATCGATTTGCTGACACCACACAGGACCAAAGACCAAAGACCCGTTACCGGGCGGTTACCGGGCAGAGGCAGCTGCCTCCGAAGCCACATCACAGACTCACAGGGCCCGCTGCCTGCCAGTGTGCGTGTGGTTGTGTGTGTGTATGCATCCCCCACCCCCTTCCCGGATGAACCCATGCCACAGTGTTGCAAGAGCCTTGAACAGCATTGTGGGCAATCGGGGCAGTTGGAGGTGGAAGGGGAAAGGGGGGGTGCATGGGGGCAGGGTGAAGGACTGCCAACGCTTCGCTGCGGGGAAGATGTTGGGAGTTTGACGGCAAATCGTGTTCTCCGGTAAGGGGCGGGGTGGAGGGCCTAACTGAAGTGTGGCCCGGATGGTTTTCAGGGTGTGGGTTTCAAGAGGCCGCTGTTCTGAAAGGAGTCCCTGACACGCAGAATCTCCCAGTGATCATGTTCTCATGGTCCTTATCACACATGAGGGGCTCAGCAAGGAGAGGTGTTGAAGAGATATAGTGATGCACATCAAAAACATTGACATTTAGAGTGTGCTTTGCCTCCAGACAGGTATATTGATAGTTGGGTTAAAACGGCCATATTTCTGGAGGTGGTTCCATGTTGCTGTTGGTACATGTGGCTCTATTCAATGAGAAGGATGAGCGTGGCTCATAGTAGAGACAGCTGGTCAGCATTAGCTGCACAGTCGGGCTTAGGAAGCGTACAAAGCATGTGGCAGTGGCAGCAGGCTCATGCCTGTCCACAACTGACAACTTCAGCTGGGTCTTAATTCTAACGGCGAGGGGTGGGGGGAGACGGCTCTGCTAGGTTTACGTACTAACGAGGGGGTCCCGGCCTGGCCCAGCGACTGGCTCCCTGGACCATCCTTGCTGTCCTGCAGGCACAGACAAGAGACATGGGCGACGTGGCCCCTCAGGGACCTGTAGGAGCCTACGGGCGGGAGGGGATGACACCTGTGTGATGTAGCGTGGGGGGCGTGGGGGTTTCACTGTTCGCAGGACAGTGATTCACAAGAGAACTGGGTTCCCACGGTGCCAAAAACTAAAAGGAAAAAAAGGGTGGGTGGAGTTGTAACACCTGGAGGGAAGGAAGGGGCTGAGAGAGAGGGGATCGCTCAGCCCCTCCTGGCCCACCTCTTCCCTGGGTGTGTAAGTGTGTGGAGGTGGGCCGCGACGGAGGTTCTACCTGCAGGTTCTTCCTCCAGACGTTGACGGCCGCAAAGGCCAGCTGCATCTGCTTCCTGCGGGCGTCTTTGTGGCGCTTGTAGGCGATCTCGATAAAGATGAGGAAGATTCCTGCTGCGATGCCTCCGGCCACCAGCATGAAGACTCCTGCAGGTAGACGGACACACACAGACAGGGGTGTGTCACTAAACTCGACCACGCCCACTGACCCCGTACTGGGTCACGTCAGAACAGCGGGCGCGTGCAGGCATCTACACCTGCTCCGTAAATCCACCGGTCACACACACCACGACCGCCACATCATGTCAAAAACACCAAAATACCCAACTGAAAGACTAAAGGTATTGGACAAAAAAAAGCTACAGTACCTTACCACTGCAGTTTTTGTCCAATCACTTTTAGGGTTTCTCTAGGTCTGAGAGTGGGACCATACCTGCCATGTTCTCAAAGGTGAGTGTGGCTGGGGCATTGCTCCTTGAGTCACACTCCTGGTATCTCACCCAGGTTTTGTCTAGGTCTTCCATGAAGCCGTTCTCATGTGAACTGCAGGGGGTCGGGGGGGATAGTGGGGAGAAAGTGAGAGTGTTGTACATCTGCCTGGCAGGAAGACACATGCGAGTCGCTCCATCCCAGAATGCAACTGACACACGTGAAACAGACAAAGACAGATAGCTGGACAGACAGACAGAGGGGAGATACAGAGAGAGACAGAGCTCACACAGGGCGATGTGTTTGTATCTTGGATGTCTGGGGGGGAAAAAAAAGGAAAAGAATACGTCGAAAAGAGTTGAAAAGACGAACAAAGCTTTGGCTGGGACAGACCTGAGAATGGCCAGGGACACGTTCTGTTTCCAGGGGCTGTCCTTGCGCATGCCTATGCCAAAGCCCGAACGGAAAAACAGCTCTCCCGTGGTCACAAGGTCGCACTTCTGCGAGGCTTCAAACTCCAGCACCGCAGAGTCCCAGATGAAAGCATGCAGCTTGCTGTGGATGGGAGGGAGGGAGGCAGGAGGAGGAGGCAGGAGGCGAGGGAGGAGGAGACAGGAAGGGAGGGAGGGAGGAGGAGGGGGTTACAGTGCAACAGTACAGTGATATACAAACACAATTACGGCTTCCCCCCCGACCCCTCCCCCCCCCTCCCTGTGACACACCAGCGCGTGGGTGTGAATCAGTGTTACCAGCCACGTCTACGGACGCTTTAGACCCCAATGAAATCCAATGCCGGACGGACGAGGGGGGGGCGTCCCCCATTGGATTCCCACCACTCTCTCAAAGACGCTCGCCTGGGTATAACCTGAAAAAGTTGAACTCCTCAGCTCAACGTTAGCTCTTCGCTGTCAGCCCGGCGGCACCAGGGGCCCCCTACCCTCACACCTGCCCCTGCTCAGGGCCTCTCACTGGCTCAGCTTGACCGGTGGGCCTGGACCAGAGGGCTGAACCCGCAGTAAGGCCTGGGGCTTCCCTGTGGTCCGGAGGTCCAAATCTCCCCCCCGGATTCTGTCTGAACTGACCCTGTCTGAGCCTGGCTACCGTGACCAGCCGGCCGACCCTCCACCCGGTCGGCCCGGCCCGGCCGTCACTCACTTGTCGCGTACGGCCTGGATGGCCTCAGCGGCAGACTCATAGTTGTGCTTCTCCATGTGACGGTACATGGTGCTGAGTTCCACCTGCCGCCGGAAGTAGATGTCCACAGAGCTCTGTTTCACCGTGGCGTAGATAAACTTGTCTGATGGGTTTCTCAGCTGGAGGGAGGGAGGGAGGGAGGGTGTGGTTAACAATGCGACTCTCAAACATTTTTCCACACAGAAAACAAGAATATGCGTACTGCCGATGAGAGAGTTAACGTCAAGTGAAAGGGTGTCGTCACTACGGTTACGGCAGTCTGGTCATAAGAGCTCCAGTTCCACAGCACATTGAACACCGGGCAGGTTTGTAACTGATCCCCTTGTGTGTGTGTGTGTGTGTTCATGTGTGAGTGTGTACTTGTGTGTACATGTGTGTGTGTGAGCTGACCCTCGGGTCGTTGATGCCGGTGATGCGCTCCTCAGGCCGGTCCAGCACCAGGAAGGCAGCCAGGTTGGCTGTGTAGGATGCCACTATGATCATGGCAAAGCCGGCCCACACCATGCCCAGGATTCTCGCTGAGAAGCTGCGCGGTGCGCCTGTGGAGAACGGAACCCAGGAAGTGTTTTCATACATGTCGTTGCTAAACTAAGCTAAACTACGATGAGCTAAGCCAACCTAAGCTAAACTAAGATAAGATAAGCTAACCTAACCTACGCTAAGCTAAACTAAACTAAGCTAAGATAAACTAAGCTAAGATAAGCTAATGTGTTAGAAGTCTTCTTGTTTTCGTGTACTAAAGTGATTGTTTATGCTTTGGTGTTTTGACGCCGTACCTTCTCCTATCCCGGAGTTGAGCAACACTCCCCAGGAGAACCACATAGCGGACGACAAGGTGAGGGCATCTTCCTCTTCTTCTTCACTGTTCACTTTGAACCTTCCAAACGGGCTGGAGAGAGGGGGAGCAGGAGACAAAGTGAGAGGACAGAGAGCCGTGAGCCGTCCCTCAACCAACTCAGGCACGGAGGGAGCCAACACAAGCGGTCAGATGGCTGAGTGGTTAGGGAATCGGGCTATTAATCAGAAGGTTGCCGGTTCGATTCGCGGCCGTGCCAAATGACGTTGTGTCCTTGGGCAAGGCACTTCACCCCTACTTGCCTCGGGGGGAATGTCCCTGTACTTACTGTAAGTCGCTCTGGATAAGAGCGTCTGCTAAATGACTAAATGTAATGTAAATGTAGGACCACACCACACACAGACAGAGAGAGCAACAGAGAGCCTGACAGCGATAGGGGGATAAAGTGACAGTTAGAAAGAGAACAACAGTCACAGACAGAGCGAGAAGCACAGAGAGGGTACAGCGACAGGACTGTGGAATGACCAGAGCCTGTCTTCACCTCCGCCTTTCTCTCCATCCTCGCCCGGGGAAAGTCTGATGCCTTCAGCAGCCTACTGTACACACTGACCCAACAAAACCCATCTGAGCTCTAACACACACACACACACACACACACTGACACACACACACACATTCCCCTTGTACCTGAACCGGTCTAGTAGGTAAAGCATCACCGCCACCACATGCACCGACAGACCCACCAGCAGCCACAGGGTGCTCTGGAACGGCTGCATGAACGAGTCCAGCGTACTGCGAGGGATTTCCTGCAACACACGGCACGGACGGTCACACCAACGCTAGCTCTCTCAGCTACACCAACGCTAGCTCTCTCAGCTACACCAACGCTAGCTCTCTCAGCTACACCAACGCTAGCTCTTTCAGCTACACCAACGCTAGCCTCTTTCAGCTACACCAACGCTAGCTCTCTCAGCTACACCAACGCTAGGTCTCTTAGCTACACCCTATACTGCAGGAACTCTACATCTAACTGATTGTGATCATTTGTGTTTCAGATTTGAAGTGAATGACACATTGTTTTAAGAAATAATATCAACTGACATTTTCTCACTGTACAGGCAGCCCAATTGATTTGTTGTTAACTAATATTACTGCCCTTAACTTGGATTTTTGTAGCGTATAAATTGCAGATCCTAGCACTGGAGAACCCACGCACCAGGTCTACTGCACAAGGTTGTCTGTAATGGGTAATAAAGGGAGAAGGTGAAGTAGGCACGTACCTTTTTAACTAGGATAGTCAGGCCTTGGTACTTAAAAGGTTTGGAGAATTCGATGTATTGGGCTCGTTCGTTGTTTATAGTCAGCGGGGCTACGATCATGTCTGCAAGGCCTCCCAGCAGCTCCCCCATCATCCCATTCCACTCCTTCTTGTTGCTGTTGTTAACCTGCGATCAGGAGACACAGCCGGGTCAAACGACCGGGCCTGAGGCTTACACAGACGACAGGATCTTTCCAGAGAATCCTCCCATGTTCGGAGTTAACCCCGAGAGAAACCCCAGCGCGGGAAGGCCCTTTGACCAAGAACAAACGCACACAAACTGAAAGGTGTTTTTCTGGGGTCGGGGATTCTGGTTTGGAATCCTGTTTGACAGAAAAGCTCTGTTCGGTTCGGGCTGTTTGTTTCGGCCATGTCAGGTGAGGAGGAACACAAGGGGTTCAGCAACACAGCTGTCCCTGAGGGGCCCTGGTGTCCGATGGGACTTAATATAGGACAGTGGGGAGCTCCCGACGACTGCGTTTACAGCAGCTTGGCTCCCTAACTCATCCGGTCAAAGGGTCAGATATTGTATTGACAGTTAGTAATGGGATATGGTTAATGCATTCAATTAGACAATAATAATCTACAGTGCTGTAATCATCTCACGGCATTTCATCCAAAATATTTGTCTGACTTTTGTAGGGAGATTATAACTGTTTTGGCTAACGTTGTGTTAGTAATGCAGAAATCTTCCATTTCCAAAATAAACTGACCCGCTCCTGCGTTCCGAATTTCCCATCAGCCACCAGGTGCACCTCGTAGGTGAAGTTCATGTCTCCAGCAAGCTTGATGAGGAGGTCCACACAGAAACCAAAACAACACTGCGGAACGATCGGGCGTCCTGTAACCCAAACAGCAAAGATTACAAGTTACAATCACTCTAGATAATTTTTTTTTGTGTTTGTTATTGTTGATATGTTTGAAGAATCCCCTAGTATCACAAACACCACACCACAGACACACACACATTTTCACAACCAACCAACAACACCCAAACACGCGCACACACACACACACACACACACACAAACACACACACAGGATACTTGTCATGTCCACTGCTTACTGAACACACACCAACACATGCTCACACTGTTTTGCAAAAACAGAAGCAGCCACGAGCGGTATGCTGATGGTACGCTGGATGGTCACCCACACGCAAAAGCATGGTCACACACACGCACACAAGCATGGTCACACACACGCACACAAGCATGGTCACACACACAAGCATGGCCACACACCAATGGGCCAACCATCACTCATGACACACTCAACTACATGCATACATATATAGATACCTACTGCATATATATGTATGCATCTCCAGTTGGTGTTTGGAGAGTGTAGTCAAAGCACAGTGATATCATAAACGTCCCTGTTGTGTTACCTGGGATGGTCTCATTAGGTCCAGTGCAGATCACCTTTTTAATAGTTACTCCATTAAGTGCTTTTTCTTCACTACAGGTACCATCCTGCATAGTGGGTTTCACATACACAAAGGGCTCCTGGTGTATGGTGACTATCTGCAACAGATGGGAGGAGAAAGATGGATTCCCTGTGACGTGTCGGGAATTCAAGCACGTTCTGCGATGAGGGTCTTCAGAGACTCCGATTCCCAGACACCCCTTGGGCAGACCCCGCCCAAACACAGCACAGCCACACACACACTCTCAGCGCACATACACACACACTCTCAGCGCACATACACACACACAACAATAACACCCTCTGCACAAACACAGGTCAGATATACTACAAAAAATACAAATACATCTTTTAAAAATGAAAGAAATTTACCAAGTAAACAAGGTGACAGAACGTCATAGAGAGTGAGTGGAGCAGGTGGTGGTACCTTTAGTCTGGTCGACATCTGGAAACCCCGCGGCTTTTCCGTCTCTCCGCCCGGCCAGATGATCTTCCTCTGATTATTCATGACCACCTGCAGGGCCGCAGAAACACGTTAGCAGAGCGCTGACAGCGTTTGTGAAAAGGAGTGTGTTTCGACACCCTGCAGCTTCAGGTGGCTAACTGGCGCTGTCCTCTGTGTGTTTCACCTGATTGGTCACTCACTTTCAACATTTACACGTTTACTGTTCATTAGTGACTGAAGATGTGACTGACTGGGTGTCAGCTAGACAGCACATTACTGTGAGGTTTGAAGACTGTTTGTCCGTTGACCTGTGTTCCGTTGTAGATGCCGACTTGAACAAGTCGAGTCTTCTGGTAGTTGAGGATACTGTAATGAGCAAACTTCCTGTCTCCGTCGTCGTTGAACTCCACGCGTCCTGTGAGGCCTTCTGGGTATTTTGATGACATCAGAACCCTGATTCACAGATATAAAGATGACAGTTAGATATGAGAGAGGTGGGGATAAGGGAGAGAGAACGATTGAGTCAGAGAGAGACAGAGCAATAAAGAGAGATGGAGAAAGATTGAGGCATAGAGAAACAGAGATAGCGAGACAGAGTGTGTGTGTTTAAGTGTGTGTGTGTGTGTGTGTAAATGAGTGTGTGTGTGTGTGAATGAGTGTGTGTGTGTGTGCGAGTGTGTGTATGTATGTGTGTGAATGTGTGTGCGAGTGTGTGTGTGTGCGTGTGTTCACGCCAGGCCTCACTCACCGCTTAAACAGAGGCCCTGTTTTCCAGATGTTGGTGTTTCCGACGCAGCCTCTGGGGGGTTCTGTGATGTTCTCCTTCTCAAACAGCTCCTGGATGGACTGGGCCACCACGGCAACCGCGTCGGTGATGTGCGCCGACTCGTTCTTGCCGTTGATGAGCTGGAGGCCGATGAGACCTGCTCACGCCAACGTGTGGGGGGGGGGGGGGTGAGAAACAGCCAATCAGTGATGAGCCTGAACACAAACATTCGGGAGCCTTTTGCAGTGGAAAACTTATAGGGTCTCGAGGTTAGCAACCGTGAGCAAAAGTCTGAGCTAAGATCCAAGCCATGCTTTGAGTCGCTTTTGATGACGTTGTGTGTTTCAAATCAAATCAAATCAAATTTATTTGTATAGCCCTTTTTACACGCAAGCATGTCACAGAGGGCTTCACATGCGCCCATAGAACTGCCCCTCAACCAACCTAAACCCTCAAGGAAGACAAGGAAAAACTCCCAGAAAAACTCCCACCAGGAGAAAAAATGGAAGAAACCTTGGGAGGAGCAATTCAGATTGTGTTTTTGTTTGTTTACTCGTTTTGACTGGGATATCAAGAGATCTGGATTTATTCACTTGGACATCATCTCCATTATGAGAATAGTCAACGATTTCAGATAGTAATGGATCCATATCTTGACATAGTTCTTAGTTGACTTTGCCCGGCATTCAAGAGATTCCCTTGAAGTTGGATATATTCAATTCTATAACCCCCCATCTAAGGGACCAAGTTGGGAAGAAAAACAGGCAAAACGCTGTGTGAGTGGGATCAAACTAACACACATCAAACCTATTAGAATTGATATGCAAATTTACAGCATCGATCCAACTTCAGCTAAGTTTCTCTATTGCAAACGGGTCCAAACGTATTGCGGAGTCGTCATGGAAACCACGGGTGATGAATGTGGAGACTGGACCAGGTGCTTGGACAGACACGACATGGAGTTCCTCGAGGGAGTTGGAAGTGCTTAAGTGCCTAGGGAAGACGCGAACATTTTGTGAACATTGAGTGACATAGTTACGTGAGACTTGTTTCGCATTTCCAGAAACAGAGAGAAAGGTTGTTGCTTACCATTCTA
This sequence comes from Hypomesus transpacificus, assembly GCF_021917145.1. Taxonomy (NCBI): domain Eukaryota; kingdom Metazoa; phylum Chordata; class Actinopteri; order Osmeriformes; family Osmeridae; genus Hypomesus; species Hypomesus transpacificus. The sequence continues at coordinate 14,186,878 of NC_061081.1, read as the reverse complement.
TTTCAGTTACACTTCAAAGTGGGGGTTGCAAAACACCCTTCATAAACTCATGAGAACCAAGCTATTAATTTTTCAGAATAGAACAATGAATGCAGTGTAGCTACGGGCAATCCGAAATTTATATGCAAACATTTACATGGGTTTGAAAATATGAACCGATGCTGTAGGCTACAGCTTGTCCGTAAGGAAGCACAAAGTTGACGAAAGATGAGGATTGTGGAATATGACTCATTTAAACCTTTAAACATGTCAAATGCTTAAATGTTTAAACGCTAAACATTTAACAAACAATAAAAACAACATGACTAGGAATCTTCATCAGAGATAACCAGCCTTCCTAATCCTACATGTCATGGGAAAGCAAAACGACCAGTAGGCCTACACAAGATCAACGTTCGGAGGTCTTTTCCCAGTGCTTGCTGGGTAACGGTCGTACGTACCGTCTGGCGCCTCGCTCAGGGCTTTACCGGACATCTCTCGTTCTCCCACCAGCCACACGTAACCGGACCCCGTCATGTTGAGGAAGCGGGCCGCCTTGTAAACAGACGCAGCGTCCTCTTCGCTGGAACACAGAAGTATTCTTTTCGAACTCGGCCAGTTGGGTTTGCGTACCGTAAACATTGTGACATACTGTCAATTTGGTTGAGATAGAGTAAATGTAATTTTATTTTGACCGCTCTTTTATTTTGACGTCACCGGGGCTTCACATGCGCCCATATAACTACACCTGACCTAAGCCACCCTAAAAAGGAACAAAATGAATAAATGGGTGAGGAATTATTAAGATACATTTAGAAAATGGAGAAAAAACAAACTAATGTCTGATGGACTGCAGTTCAGAGCAGCCCAGATGTGAAGAGGAGGGACTATCACCCGCCAAGCTTGTGTTGATTGGTGGCCAGCCAACCAGTCCTGACGTGATTGGTGGACAGTAGAGGGTTCTTACCTGGCGGAGAGGATGATGACTCGGGCCTCCAGCTCTTTAGCCTCCAGCAGCAGGGCAGTTAAGTTAGTCTCCTGGCTGAACTGGAGGACTTTCTCTGCCTGTGATTGGGGCACAAAATAAGTCAAGCCAGCTACTTACCCCGACCTCAGAACCCTGCTCCCGCTTTACCTGCTCTGCTCGGATTTGGACGCTTTTGGTTGAAAAAGGAAGATGGGACAAAAAGGAATACGATCCAAGGAAATCGGCTCAACTAAAAAAAAAAGCTTGGGGGGGATGGGGGAACTTTTGCATTTTTTGCATGCAAACTGAGGGTTATCAAGGCTCCAAAGAAGAACGTGCACGTTAGGTAGGGAGGAGAACAAGGTCAATGCAACCAGGAACTAAAAACGGGTGAAGGGAAGTGAGGGGGGGTCCTTTTCCCCTCAAGCAAAAACGGTTGAAATCTAGGTAGAACAGGAAGGAGTAGTTTCTGGGAAAGTATTTTTGTCCCATACAAACGGTTGTTGCAAACAGTTTTTTTTTTTTTTTTGGTGTGTGTGTTGTCCTGAGAACATGCACTCCTGTTACTGAAGGAAGAAAAAAATAAAATGCTAAAAGTGGAACGCTGTTCATTTGAACGTTTTTTTTTTTGTTGCGAAAATTATAGTTCTTTCCATAACAAAACCATTCTTCATTGAAATCATAGGAAAATGCCTAAAAAGAAAAAGAAAAGAAAAAACCACGTGCTACCAAGAGAGGGGCATTTCTGGGTTGGCTGGTGATTGGTTGGCTGGATACTAGTTGCTACGTTTGGAAAGTTGGTGGGCGGCGTGCATTGACCATGCAAATATACCTTAGGTCCTCGCTTGTTGTCAAAGGACAGTTGGTCGAGGTTTTCATAGTTCCTTTTTTTATTCTGATGAGTAATGTGCACAGAGAAAATATGCAGACACAGAAGAATATTATAAACAGTTGAAAATGGAGGGCAGTAAAGCATTCCAACAAATCTCCACTTTTCTGCTTCAAATTGGGGATCTCAAAATGGGGCTTGCAAGGGGACATCAAAGACTGCCAACGATTGAACACAACTCAGTTTACTTCCTGAACCAACTATGTTTACTTCCTGAACCAAGTCTGTTTACATCCTGAACCAACTGCATTTACTTCCTGAACCAACTATGTTTACTTCCTGAACCAACTGCGATTACTTTCTGAACCAACTATGTTAACTTCCTGAACCAACTCTGTTTACTTCCTGAACCAACTGTGTTTACCTCCTGAAACAACTATGTTAACTTCCTGAACCAACTATGTTAACTTCCTGAACCAACTCTGTTTACTTCCTGAACCAACTATGTTAACTTCCTGAACCAACTATGTTTACTTCCTGAACCAACTCTGTTTACTTCCTGAACCAACTATGTTTACTTCCTGAATCAACTCTGTTTACTTCCTGAACCAACTATGTTAACTTCCTGAACCAACTCTGTTTACTTCCTGAACCAACTATGTCAACTTCCTGAACCAACTAGGTTTACTCCCTGAACCAACTCTGTTTACTTCCTGAACCAACTATGTTTACTTCCTGAATCAACTCTGTTTACTTCCTGAACCAACTATGTTTACTTCCTGAGTCATCTTTGAGCCAAGCATTTTACCAACCTTCAAACACCTTCACACCCTCAAGTCCTTCAACAGCGGATAACGAGAGGTGTTCGGTGCAGAATACAGAACAACAGGTGAAAGCAGGACGCTCTCCATCATTAAAATAAGTGTTGCCAACTACAGCACTGCCGTTCTGCTGTCACCATTTTGAATTCGGCTCAGCTCCTTTGAGCTACAAGAAGGGTCACAAGGGACTGTCCTGCCTGTGACCAGGAGCCATTTTGAAGTGAGAATCGCTTCTCCTTTCTGCTTCACAGGGCTGCCTCTCTCTGCCTCAATGTCCCGCCTCTCAGCTCAGCACCAACTGCCAACTGTGGGTCTACAACTCTCCTCTCCCCAAATGCTACACTGACCCTGCAATGAGTCCATTAAAACGACCGACCAGTAAACCCAAAACAAATCGCACTCAAAGCCCGTGTGTTCACGCTTCACTGATGGGATTAAAGGTCTGTTATGCCCAGATCTAATCTGAGGTGGGGTGCGATCAGAGTTGCATCATTACACTTAGGCTGACTCTGGGTGCTGATGTGTTTAGGATAAGGTCAGAGACCATGAATCACACCCATGAATCACTGTGAGATTGCGGCAAACACATTAATGCGACTAGAGTTTCGGATAAGCGAATCAGAATGACCCAAATCATTTTTGGGGGTATTATTTCCCTCGTCTCAGACGTCTGTGTTTTAAATGCAGTCCTCTGTGACACTCCTGATGTGAACCTCGTTCTCCTTGTCTCCCAAAAGAGTTTCTTTGAGTGCTCTATTTTTACCTCCTCACTCGGGCATGAATACTGCATGATGTGTTGCTCCTGTTTTTATTCTGACAAAATCCACTACAAGCAGTGACCCCACGTCACTCTCCTGTATAGATCCCATCTTGACAAGAGGCATGTTATCACGTCTACTTTTACCCCAAGTGGGAATATGAAAAGAATGTGGCAGAATCGAATAATTAGCAACAAATAGCCATCTATTTTTTTTCACAAACCTCTCTAATTTGTTACAGCTGCCGACTGCCATATTGGGTGATATTTATATTTAGTCGTTTAGCAGAAGCTCTTATCAAGTGCGACTTATACAGGGACAATCCCCCTCCCCCCCAAGGAAAGCAGGGTGAAGTGCCTTGCCCAAGGACACAACATCATTTGGCATGGCCAGGAATCAAACCAGCGATCTTCTGATTACTAGCCCGATTCCCTCACCGCTCAGCCACCTGACTCCCTGATATACTGACATATTCGTCAAAGTGTTTTTTTTACTATCAAAGAGACGGCGTCTCATTAGAGAATCACACTAAGTTCTTGTCCTAGGAGACTGTCGAGACTACGGGCTTCTTCAAACTGTTTTTGCAGAATACGCAACAGTGTGTTTATCAAATGCCTCAGAGACCATTCAGCGTCAGCAAAGCCATTAGGATTATCCAAAGAAGATCAGTCATATGACCATGCATGAAACACAGCTATAATCAGCCACGCCACATTAATCTTCGATGTGTGATTGATGAGTGAAAATATCCTTGGCTCACACCGTTACCTTCCAGCATGAGTTATCAGGCCTTGCGTCACATTTAATTTTTCATCACCCGCTAATTAAATTACTTGAGACTCTGTTCTCTTTCTCGTGCAATTACATCAAAAATCCCTTAAGGGAACAAACACCTCTGTTTAAAACATCCTTGTCTTCATCCCCAGTTGAACTAGGCTCATTAACTGTGTGTTAATCGTTCTGTGTCATCTCCTTACGGGAAAAACATTCCCAACCTCTTTCTGGTTTTGGGTGGATCAGCACATTTCACTGACGTTGGTTCAACCCACCGTGGCCCAGAGCTGAACTCAAACTGGATGCGTAACGCGGGTGATATCTGGCTTCACATGCTGCAACACACTGTCTTAAATTACATAATCCCAAAGCGCACAAAAAGAAAACCCAGGGGCAATTTAGTTAATTAAAGTAGAGAAACATGCTAAACTAGTAAACATAGCACATCATCCATCTGTGCGTAAACAGTCCATGAGCGTGTACCTCAGGGTGAGGAAATGAGGGCTGAACTCCCGTCGCTTCACGTTTCTACGTACAGATGGCATTGGTATGATCGAACTGTACATGTATAAAAGTCATTGATGTTTTGCAAAGCCCCAGATTAAGTCCTCTATTTGGTCTCCCATTGTGAATTAACACAGGAGAATTTGACTATGGTGAAAAGCAACATGAGATGAGTAAAGAAACGTACAAACTTCTGTCAGATTAGACCACATTAGACGCTGTTGATGCCTAAGAATGTTAGCCAACATTTACACAAGGGTGAGAAAGATGTGTCCACACAGAACAGAACGGAAAACATCTACCGTAGATACGTAGAGGACCTCTGTGTTAAAACAGCGGCTACACACACACACACACTCACACCCCGGAAGGTCCTGTGTCTCGGAGCGTCTCACCTTCGTCTCTCTCTCTTCCAGGAGCGTCTCCAGCCTCTTCTGGGCGGCCCGCCCCTCGTGGTCGTCGCTGACGATGAGGATGATGTGGTTCCAGCGGAACTCGCGCATCATGTCGAACCAGACGTGGGCTTGGTGGGAGTAGGGTGGGACGGTGCGGAGGAAGGACAGGTGGATGCTCTGGGGGTCGGAGGGAGGTCAAAGGTCAGAGGTCAGAGGAAAGGAGAACGAGAAGGCAGGATATACGCCCAGGACTGACAGGTCGTCCCTTTCGTGGTTTGCCATTACAAAAAAATTCTACATTTTTGAAAGCTAAACGCTAACATAAGCCTCCAGTTTTTCTAGTCTTATTTGTTTCTATTGAGTAAAGAGTTTATTGTGCTGTCACGGTCACTGCTCATGCATTTACATTTAGTCATTTAGCAGACACTCTTATCCAGAGCGACTTACAGTAAGTACAGGGACATACCCCCCGAGGCAAGCAGGGTGAAGTGCCTTGCCCAAGGACACAACGTAATTTGCCACGGCCGGGAATCGATCTGGCAACCTTCAGATTACTAGTCCGATTCCCTAACCGCTTAGCCATCTGACTCCCTCTTCATGCAAGGCAAGAGGGTATTCAAGGCAGATTATAAAACACATTTCCTTCCTTTTTATGATTCATTTTATGGCATCTAATTATGGCTGTCGTGATAGCTATTAACTTAGCACGTTAAATCAATAGCGGCTATCTCCAAGAGACCTCTTAATCTTTCCCACTGTCTGTCTCTTCCCTCCCTCCCTCTCTCCCTTCCCTCCCCCGCCTCCCCCTCCCTCCCTCACCTTGTCAGAGTAGATGGACATGCGGGTGGTGAGCCCCACCACAGGGATACGGTAGAACCCAGCGGTGTAGGACACGGGGGTGGGAGTCAGGTGGTCGTTGGACTGGGGAGGGTGGCTCACCAGGATGGCATACACCTGCAGACATGAAGGGAACAGTTACAGCCAGCTCAGCTGCTGCTTGGGAGCCTAGTGAGCAAATCACAAGGCAATCAAGCGCAATGGATCTACAACCGAGTACAACTGAGGAACCGTCTTCCTTTGAGAAAGTTCCACGCTTTCACATATCACTGTACGGTAGTTTATTCTATTGCTGCAAGCATTCCACGATACAATACAACTTTATATTCTATTGAGCATTAATGTGTAGCTTGTGTATCTCTTAAATCTCTGAGGTCTTGTCCTTGGCTAAACTGCTGGAATATAAACACTGAATTATCATTATAGCCTGTGATGATTGCACCTATTATAAATACAATGTTGTGTCTCAATTTTGAGAATTGTCTTTGAGATCCAATGGTGTGGCCAGAACGCCGGCCTGACCGTGTGTGCTTGGTGCAGCAGCTTCATGTGTGAAGGCCGTATGGTTGGGTCTGAAACGAGGTCACTCATCCACAGAATGCTCCCAGGCATCCACACATCCATCTGCTACGGACCACCCTTCCCAGTGATAACCCTCTCCTCGGAGCCAAACCGTCACATTACAACACACAAGGCTAAACATCCATCCCCTCGCGCAGTCCATGATACATCTTACTGGGGCAGGAGGGGGTAAACTGAAGCTATGAGAAGGTAGCTCTGTGGCTCTCTGCTACATTTACATCTAGCAGACTGTCTTATCCAGAGCGACTTACAGTAAGTACAGAGACATTCCCCCCTAGGCAGGTAGGGTGAAGTGCCTTGCCCAAGGACACAACGTCATTTTGCACGGCCAGGAATCGAATCAGCAAGCTTCTGATTAATTGCCCGATTCCCTAACCGCTCAGCCATTTGACCCCCTCTGCTAATAGGTGACGGTGTGTCTGCTATATTCAGGGAGTGCGTGCTGGGGCAAAGCTATGTAAGTAAAGTAATCATGCCTTCATGTTGCACACGCTGTCATCCAAAGAGACCAACATGCTGTTGTGTGTGTTTGTGTGTGTGTGTGTGTGTGTGTTTGAATGAAAGATAGAGAGAGAACACTTTTTAAGCTCGTCAAAACTCACTATTCTAACAGCAGGACTTACATCTCAGCTGAGTAGGGTCAAGTATAAATTTATGCACATCTTAATTTGGACCAGCATTATTTGGTGGATAAGTGTTCTGACATTTTGGCTGTGAGTGTTAAAATACTTTCTTTAGAAAGTAGGCTATGTTTAGTGCTCAAGGCTTAAATGTTGACGCCCTTTTTGCACCTCGACCTACCTTTGGCAATATTTGGTCACATGACATGAGAGGGATGAAAGTGGACCGCTGCAGTGAAATCGTTCGTTCTGAATTGTGCGTCATTCATTTCGCTTTTCGTTACTTCCTTTACAGTTCAGTGGATTGGCAGCTGTGTTCTCTTTACAGTGAGGCTGCCCTTTCAACCGCGATCCGACACGAACTGTGGCCTATTTAGCTCTGTTTGTATCAAAACAGCCTTGGTGTATCAAAATGATTCATGATTTTAATTTTGGATAAAACAATAGCTTAGTGACCCAATTGTGTGAATGATGGTTTAATCATGTAATTTGACCCGATTTGTTTTGAAGGCTGGCCTGGAGACAGGCTCGATGGTCTGCTGCGCAACGAACTTTTTCATAGGCGTCTAATTGGGTTTTAGAAAGCTTAAGGCTATAAGCGTGTGAAAATTCAACTAACTGCAATTTGAAAGGCATGACATGAACACATTTAAATCTATTGGAACTATTTTGTAAGCCTACGTTTAGTAATTCCAATACGAATGCAGTGGTCAATATCGACCGTCTCTGCCCTTAACCCACGTCACTTCTGTTGAATCACAAGTGAGAATTTGCACCAAAGGCTACGTCGCTTCTGTTCATGCGGAATTTACACTGTATCGCCACTCGTATTTTTTTGGTCTGGATAGCCTATGCAGCATCTACTGTAGGATATTGCTGGTCTTTCACAGCAATGTCTGAATACCAATCATGCGCTACTTAAATGGCAAGTGTATTGGCTATCTCAGCTCTCCAGCACTGGGGTGACACTTTCTTGCGATAACCTACCTGGCTGGAGATGAGGTCTTCACAAACGGAGAGTGCCATCTGAATGGCATTGGGTTTGTGAGTTACGGAGATGGCGGTCAGATTGAATTTGTCTCTCCCATATATCTGGTTTGCTTGAGTCACCGCATCCTTAAACACCTGCTCGTACCTTTTCTGACTCAAGACGGCACCGATGTTAACTATCTTTGGCTCACATCCGGCCCGCGCACAGGAGCACGAGAAAAGCACCGCCAGCAAAAACAGACGCATCGTGTGAAAGACCACACCGTACAGCGGATCCCGGTAGTTTTTCTCCCTGTTGGCGGGTCGGCTTGACCGGCTTTTAGGCGGCACGACTCACCCTTTTATCTCGATCGAAATCACTACGCCACCGTAGCCTAAAAAGAGTATAAATTCTTGACAGAAGATTGATGTGCACTGCGGAGGAATGTGCATCTAGTCATTAGGACTCAACAACCGCTGTTTGCATAACAATGATCTGCACTGGGTACAGTAGGCTAGTTCACATTCTCCTCCATTGCAGTTTTTCTCAATCTGAAGATAAGTAACAGCGGATCAAAAATAAATTAGACAATTTCCCGAGCTCTCTAGCGCTTCCTTTTGTGTCGTATAAACGCTCTTCGTTCCTGTGTGGGCTGGATATGCGGCTCCGCTGTGAAGTGTTCACACTGACGCGAGGCTCGGAGCTGAGCGTGCTGTCCTTGGTGCTGACAGCTGTGCCCGCGCGCTGTGGAGCGCGCATCCACTGTCTACCCTCATTCCGCGTTGGCGTGCTGCTGCTAGAATAAGCATTACGTTTAATTAAAGGAAGTATATCATTAAAATGAATGGGCCCTGTATACAGCATCTCTGTAACAGACTAATAGTAAAATACGATGATAGGAGGATTGAATAAACTAATTTGGCTATTTTTATTTTGAGATGCCTTGTGTTTCTGGATATATCAATATGATGGAGCATATTATTGTATGTACTCAGACGAACCCCGACTCTAAAGCTGTATTAGACCTTTGAAGCTTAACCAACAGCCTCGTCATTCCAACGCGGAGGCTGAACGTGCGAGGTCTGCGGTTTCACTTGCAATCAGACGGGCTGTTCATTCAGATGGAATAGCTTTCTGCCCACAGTTCCTAATGTTGACTACATCCTCATTATTCCAAACGATGAAGTGAATTACCAGACAACTTAAGGCAGGTTAGACAATATCTTTGAGAAGCACTTTTTTCATATTTGCTGAAATAAACTTCACATAGGCCTATTAATAGCAACCAAGTCATGTAAAGGTTTGACGGTAATATGAAATCAATCCGACATCTGTGGGCGTCTCAAGACTGTAATAAACCTTACCTGTCCATCTACCTACCCACCTGCGCATTCTCTGCCCCTGCACTCAATGCGCGTCACTGTAGTTTTGTGGGAGTGCTTTTGAAGGGAGGGGGTGGCATATTTTGGTTTGAATTGTGTCAAACGGAGCTAGTTTCGCAAAACTTGCCTACACCCTGCCTTTAACAATTATTGTGCAACTCCCCACCAAATAAAAAGCCAATTATCACAACTCGAAATCATGCGTAGTTTAACCTTTTTATTGACGCAAAGCTAATGACACTTCGACTGGTTGTGGAGTCTTGTAGCTCCATTTGAAGTGATAGAACCAAGTGTCCAGTAACCACAGGGGGCACGGGATTATCTGAAGAGCCACACACTGTAGGGAAAAAATCAACTATCCTGGTTACCAAGGAAACAGGCCCTTGTCTCTCTGAAAGTCATACAGACAGACATGAATGCGAACACGGCCTAGTCTGTGTGACAACTTGTTACAGGAGAACCTTTATAGTTCGAGGAGAACTGTGAGGGCCACTTGATTTCGAAATAATTCACCAGATTTATAGATATTAAAAAGGTAAATGTGAAGGAAAACATATAATCTTCTGGCGGCTGTAGATATGAAACGTCATATTGTCAGAGGCACCAAAGATCCATTGTAATTTCATGTTTAATATCATGTGATCAATTATCAAGTCATATTGAATTGAGGAGGAAATATTCCCTCTGCCCTGGATGTTTTATACAGCGTGAGTGTCACATCTGCGCCTTGATGTCTGGAGAAATTTGCATCGTAAATTAGGGCGCAAAATGATGGAATAGTCGAGCTTACTGAAATATTAATCACACACAGAACAGCGAGGGAACAGAACAGCGAGGGAACAGACTCCCATGTTTCCTGAAATAGACTACATAGTTTATGGATTCGTGAATTGCTTTATGTTGCGTGATGAACATTCAGATTTAGTCGGCCTAACATGAAGATACCGAGCATCGCTCCATCCATACGTTGCATTTGAAAATTTTTGTATTCAATCTAGTACTTCCTTCCAACCAAAAGTACAATAATTGAGTATATGTACGCACAGTGTAAGAGCTCAAATGTTGCAGGACAGTGCGTGTGTGTGAACGACTGTCTAACGAGCACCACTTTCATGGAGGGAAAGCTAGCAGTGACACGGCCATTTGATGGACAGCGATGTAGTCTTCAACACATCAATACAGCTTTGCCAGCCAGCGGTGCAGCCGTTATGTAACAATACTCACTGCCAAAGAGCACACACAGAAACAGATGCAGAAGCCTCACACAGACACATGTGGCCACACACACACACACGCACACACGCACACACACACACACACACAAATATTCACACTTAGACACAATCCTCCCCCTCAGACGTGCATATTCACATGCACTCACATACCACCCACACAAGGGAAGGTAGAGAGAGATTAGAAAGAGAGAAAGAGGTATTAGACAGACAGAGAGAGAGAGAGTGTGTGTGAGAGAGAGAAAGAGAGAGAGAGTCTTTGCATGTGTCACACTTCACTCCCACACACCTTATCACCTAGTCTAGTAGCTGGTATTTGTATAGCAGCCACGACTTTATTTGTACACATTGCTGCATTAAATCAGAAGTCCTGCAATTCTAACTTTCTTGAAGAGAATCCAGGGATGGTGTGTTGACGAGGCAATTAGTAAATTAGTTGTAAAAAGCATAGCTGAAGACACACTACGTCTACATATGCTGAAACGAAGTCAGGAGTGAGATGGCTGAGCGGTGAGGGAGGTGGGCTAGTAATCAGAAGGTTGTCGAATCGATTCCCCGCCGTGTCAAATGACGTTGTGTCCTTGGGCAAAGCACTTCACCCTACTTGCCTCGGGGGGAATGTCCCTGTACTTACTGTAAGTCGCTCTGGATAAGGGCGTCTGCTAAATGTAAATACATTACCCACAGTAGGAGGTTAAGAGATGGGAACCAAAACCTTTTTGCTGCTGTTAGTAAATGTTGACATGTAAAAATATTCCAAACCTAACACGGGTGGGTGGACAAGTACTGTTCGTAAAGAGTGTAGTCGCTGGATAAATTATGGAGGTGCAGCTCTTCCCTCACATCCCTTCTCCGTAGGCCAATGACCAAGTGAAGCATTCACAGTGCTGAGTACTGAACCGGTAAGGACGAGAACTGATTATCTGGAATGAAACAGGAAGCACATACAGCCAGCGCTTTTCGAAAAAACGAAATAAAAGTGGAGTGTGGTCACTCGTCATGAGTGGAATTGCAATCTGGCCTACAGGACGATGTTTGAGAATTGTATCTATCAGAACTGCAGCCAATACACGTAAGCACAGAGGAGACGGCCATGCTTGGCTGCAGTACGGTAGCTAAGGATACGCAGTAGCTATTGCTGGGCTGAAATGTAGGTCAGAAGAATTTCAGCAGTGGGATGAAACTATGACAAACAGGTTTATTCCTGAGCCCGACCTTGGTCTTCACAGGCAGACGTGAGTTGTATTATAGTGGACAGGCTGCATGCCAGCCTAAACCTCTCACCTCTCTTGTGTAACTGTACAGGATGGAGCACTTGATATGCTGTGTCATTTAACCAACGTCCACTGAAGTCTAATCTTTCTATGAAGGTATATTTGCAGACATTCAATCCGAACATTTGGAACATAATTGCAAAATGTCATGTTAAAAATGACTCACACAACAAGACGATCACTTGAGAAAAAACCCTCTAATTAGACTATTTGTTCACCAGACTGAACAGCAAGATGAGCACGAGGACAGGCAGAAAAACCACCAACAGGCAGGCCAGCTCCATGACGACCAGCAGCACCAGGAGAGCCAGGTAGCAGCACCAACACCGTCCTCGAACTTGCCCCATCCTCCGGACCAGCCCAGGAGGACGCAGGCAGCATCCACACAGCCTGACCGGACCCACGCGAGACAGCAGCCTCTGCTCCAGGCCCAGGCACAGCCTTGGGGTGCTCTCTGGTTCAGTCAGGGAGTCCTCTTCCATCTGGCCTGGGCCGTGGACGCTGCTGCAGTACACGATTTCTTCCTGCATCCTCTGGATCTCCCAGTGAAGGACGGGGGTTTTCTGTCGGCACAGGGGGCACTGCACCCTGCTGGGGTCGGCCGCACGCTTCAGGATGCCGGCTAGGCAGCCGCGGCACAGGGTATGGTCGCAGTTCAACAGCACCATGCCGCGCCCGCACTCGACGTCGTACAGTTCGGAGCAGACGGGGCACTCTTCCCCCTGCAGGCTGCTGCTCTCACCCCTGACGCTTCCACCTAAACAAGGCTGGTCCGTGTTGTCTAACTCCAGCTCTGGTTGAACAGATGTCCCTTGGCCAGGCCCGTCTGTCTGGGTGAGCGTGGCGGCGGTGTCGCCATGCCAACACGGGTCCTGTCCGGGCAGAGCGAGGAGCGGGAGCTGTTTTGCTGAGTCATCCTGTCCTCGTTCTGGTTCCCACTCCAAGCCTAGAGCTTCTGTTCTGTCGAGCTCACCCAGTGGCCCGGAAAACTTCTGTCTGACAACAGGAGGAAACTTCTCCTCGGTCACGACGCTCCCTGCCTGCGCGGTCACAAGGCCATCCGCTTCATCCATGTCCATGACGGGAAGAAGAGCTCCAGAACTCCCGAGGGTGTAGAGCTCCTATCGAGGGTGTAGAGCTCCTATCGAGGGTGTAGAGCTCCTATCGAGGGTGTAGAGCTCCTATCGAGGGTGTAGAGCTCCTATCGAGGGTGTAGAGCTCCTATCGAGGGTGTAGAGCTCCTATCGAGGGTGTAGAGCTCCTATCGAGGGTGTAGAGCTCCTATCGAATGTGTAAAGCTCCTATCGAGGGTGTAGAGCTCCTATCGAGGGTGCAGAGCTCCTATCGAGGGTGTAGAGCTCCTATCGAGGGTGCAGAGCTCCTATCGAGGGTGTAGAGCTCCTATCGAGGGTGTAGAGCTCTTATCGAGGGTGCAGAGCTCCTATCGAGGGTGTAGAGCTCCTATCGAGGGTGTAGAGCTCCTATCGAGGGTGTAGAGCTCCTATCGAGGGTGCAGGCAACAACTGCGGCAGAATCTCGATTCAAAGTAGGAAGTAGAAAAGGCTTGTTGAAACGCCTTTCTCTCTAACTGGCTCTAGACTTTGATAAACACTTTCACAGATAAGGAGAGATACGTGACTAGCTGTGTGTAACACAAACATGCAACTAGCCCGGAAGCACAATGAGCACACACACTACAGACACACATATAAAACAGACACACACATAAAACAGACACAGACACACACATAAAACACACACACACACAGCAAGTCAGTAAACCAGAGTTGATTTATTCAGCAAATGCAAATCAACAGCTCTCACTGCATGATACAGTAACAAAAATAATCTTTTGAGATCATGAAAAGGGAGGGGGCTCTAAAAATATCCAAAAGAGAACATTGTGCTTTTGCACATTTGCCAGCACCCCCTTTTTCATCAACCACCTATTGGTATAATGAACCATGAAAGGTGGATCTAATCAGTCACTTCCCCCACACAGTCCCCCAGAACGAGTCCTGTGCCCTCACACGGAAGTCCTTATTAGTATGTCACATGATCAGAACCACACAGTGACACAGCAGGTATAGTTTCCTCTATCCGTTCCATAGCTACCTAGAAAGTTAGGTTATACACAGTACTTTCAACCCTATGAACCTGTGCATACCAGTGTCATGCATAGACCTGCAGGGTTTAGCCAAGCCCGCAGGAAGATCATGCCAGTGCAATCTCACTGCAATTTGTGGTTCAGAAACGAAAGAGAAATGTAATCCATATCGACAGGTTACATTTTAGATCTCTCACCCCGAGGCTAAATCTGAGTGCATAGTCACAGTTAATATTCTGCACAGTGCAGGCTACCAAGAACAGCTGAGCTACAAAATTAGTCATCTTTTCATAACAATAAAACAATTTTTTCAAAAAGACCTTCCATCCCATCTTAATTTAACCGAGAATGAAAAAGCTACAAACCTTGCAGAACAATTCTATGAGAGAGTTTGAGCAAGAAACTATTAAAATTGTGTTGCTCGGTTATTATCGTAATGTATAGACTGATCTCATGCCTGTTCATACTGTGTCTGTGTGAAGTGTGACACAATCCTCTGAAATCATTGGCAACTATTTCACATGAAGGGCAACGCGCTACACATGTACTAACAGGCTCACTGCTTCGCAGCCATCCTGTGACCCTGGCGGTGACCAATCCGATGACCCATCCGGTGACCAATGACCTTCGGGTCATTGTGACCCTTCAGTAATTGTGACCCACCGTCGTGTTGCAACAACTTTACCTAATACAAAAATAAAGTGAAGCATTTTCTTTTAACCGTCGGGCTGTCTCAGACAGACCACAACACGAATGTTACAAGAAAATGCTTTTTATTTGTTTTTGTATTGGGTAAAGTTGTCCTAACACGACGATGGGTCGTTGTGAACCTTCGGGTCACTGTGACCCTAAGCCAAGGCAGCACAAGGGTTAAGCTGACATGGTCAGCAACATAGGCTGAGCAGGAAACAATGTGGGTCAGTCTCTCTACCTGGGTTTAGTCAAGGAGCTACAATCAGCAGGCGAGGTAAATCATCCACTCAGGTCTGAGACGCACCTGGCAACCCAAAGTGCCGCCGCTAGTGCCTGAGGCTCGGAGCTGGTTGCCAGGTTTGGTCAACCATTCGCGTTTTACGCTATTGGGGAGCACTCCCTTGAACATAGGGGTCAAATGGAGTGGTTAGGGAATCGGGCTATTAATCAGAAGGTTGCCGGTCGTGCCAAATGACGTTTTGTTCTTGGGCAAGGCACTTCAACCTACTTGCCTTGGAGAGGAATGTCCCTGTTCTTACTGTAAGTCGCTCTGGATAAGAGCATCTGCTAAAATAACTAAATGTAAAATCTAGGTTTTTCGCATGTTTGAGTTGATTAAGTAGCAGGACTCAGTGGTTTATGCAAGTGCGATCCAACTGCCCGTTTTTTAGGATGCCAGAATGGATACCAAACTAAAGCCCCAACGGAAAATATGAGTTTTATATTTAAAAATAAAACTGTCTATCATACAGTACAGCAAACATAGATTAATAACCTTAGAAATATGGACAGTTTTATACTAGACACTGCACTTGCTAGTATTATTCACAACAGATATATAATCATGTAGTTCTACATCATTCAGTGCGTAACTCACACACACAGTGCATCCACAATCTAAACTGTCCACATTGGGCTAGGCAATTCTGGTGCAATTGATCCTTTTGCTTGATTTGATCATTATTACAGTAGGTCTTCATAGTTAAACGTATGAAACTAATTTTTTTGAAAGTGACATAAAAAGAGAAATGGTAAGAGGGGTCCCATTAAATAACATTCTACAGCTTCGCAGGGTAGCTAGGCACTTAACTGAAGGAGGCGGGGAATAGGGTGGGAGGGGAGGAGGGGTGTCTAGTCAAAGACCAGAGTCCCATCTGACTAGTTTCCGGACAGGTCTCCAATCTCTCCTGATTAAGACGGCTGGAAAAAGTCTTAGTCTAGTGAGATGAGTGGGCGTTTTCTTGCACCAAGTTGATGATTTCCCCTCTCCTCCGTCAGAGATCTCTGGTGACTCTTAATCACCTCCTCCTCTTCCTCTTCTTCCATCTCTGGCGACTCTTCCTTCTCCCCTGTGTGAGGGCGGTCAGAAGTCGAGGGTGTCATGCTGGAAACGCAGCCGGGGGCTGTTGTCGCTGTAGAACTGGCTGAACCAGCGTCGGTGCTTTTGGATGGAAGAGTCCTCCTTCACCAGCAGGGGCTTGGAGATGTACGTCTTGTTGTTCCAGATCATCACGTCCCGTTCAAACTGAAGCACAAAACGAATCAAACCTTTATTGATTCAGGATACACATGTCCACAGAACTGCACCTAAACCAACGTAAACCCTCAAGGAATTCATCTTTACTTTTGCTATTAGTGTATCTCACACCTGTATCCACACCAACCCCCCCCCCGTCCCCAACCCACACCTGGTACCTGAATGCACTCTGCCCTGAGGATGAACTTGGGCACCAGGGGAGGGATGTTTTTCTGGTAGAAGATGGTGTGAGACACACACTGCAGGAGAGGCTCCACAGGGGTCACGCAGTGCATGATCACCCCCCTCCCCAGGAAACTGTGGTCGAAGAGTAGGAAGACCACTCCAGGTCCCACCTGGAGCACACGGAACACATAACACAGACGGCGTCAGCGTGGCAGGAGGATTCATATCACAACGACCTCTCAGCTACTTGCTATTCCGTCGCCACTGAAACCTAGCTGAGAGCTCTGTAGATGTGCTGATGTCATAGATGGTCTTCACGTGGAAGGATTCGTGTGATAATGACACAGCTTCTGTAAGGGGCCCTGGTGAAGGCACTTCTGTTAAGACCAGAGATGTCTCCTTTGCTACTTCTGCTGTCCTGTCGCCACTGAAACCAAGCAGGGAGCTCTGATAACATGCTACTGGGTGTTGAACTGTATCTCTATGGAGATAACACGAAGCAGGTCTGTGGCAGCCAGAGTTATAGGGCCCTGTCTTGTCTGCACATGCCAAAGAGCTACTTCTGCATCACCATGGTGGCTGGGACAGCTAGTGTGGAGGCAGCCATGTCCACAAATCCCAAATATAGTCAGGAGAAGAGGAGGGCGGGCAAACCAGTGTGAATAGTCTGCCTGTTCTTCAGGGGGCTGATGTATTTCAGTAGACGTAGAGAAGTTAAATCCATGATGGGACTTGGCACTCTGTGGCCGTGCCTGTCACTGCCAGTGGACGTTGGCTGACGGTGATGACTAGTGCTGTGTAAGGCTTGGTTGAGTATCTTCGCTTTTTTATCACAATTTGTTCTTCTCTAGGGAGAGATGTTTTTTTTAAATAAATTCTGACAACTGGTCTTTGATATATGTTATTTATTCCAAAATATATTAACTTGTTTATGAGAAACTAGATGCCTGCCAGCATTCTTGTCTGTCTGTCTGTCTGTCTGTCTGTCTGTCTGTCTGTCTGTCTGTCTGTCTGTCTGTCTGTCTGTCTGTCTGTCTGTCTGTCTGTCTGTCTGTCTGTCTGAAAGCTTGTCTGTCTGAATGCTTGTCTGTCTCTGTGTTTTTGTGTATCTGTCTGTCTGTGTCTGTCTGCATGCTTGTCTGTCTGCATGCTTGTCTGTCTCTCTGTGTTTGTGTGTATCCGTCTGTCTGTCCGTACCTGTCTGGCTACTACATCCACGTCCAGCAGAGGCCAGTGGCGTCCGAACACAGTCAGAGCGTGTTTCACCAGCATCTGGGAGCAGTGCTTGTTCGGCTCTGCCTCAGGTTCCCACTGCACCTGTACCACACACACACACACACACACACACATGCACATACACATGCACACACACAGGCGCAAACAGCAACATTTAGCAAGACTTCAAAATGTATTATTGTTTTTGACTTGTTATAAAAAAAATAGGGTTAGGGTTAGTGACCCTCAGAGCTAACCTTCCAGTCATGACGAACAAACTCCCAGGTCTTGCTGTTGGTGTAGCGCAGGTCCACGCCACTCATAATACCTGGCGTGTGCAGGTGAGCCAGGTGGGCTATATCTGCTGCATTCTCAGGTATTTCCTGAAGGGGACCGTCACACAAACACACACAGCCGACAGAGACTCAACACCGCACATGAATAACCTTCAACACACACATCAACCAACTGCATATTCACACAGTCAGGTTTGGAGACACACCTCTATGTGTGCGTTGATGAAGTGTTCGGTGCGCCCTCGGTAAACCCAGTCCCCCCGAGCGATCTCCTCCTGCTCCGGCACCACCCACTCGGGCTGCTCCCCATCACAGTGGAACCAGACCAGAACCTGTCCGTTGGTCTCATGGCTGGGCCAGCACCGCACCTTGGCAAACTCAGGTACTGGGGGTACGGCATGGGAGGGGGGGGAGGGGGGGTAACACATTTTTGTTATCTGTCAACAACAAAATCCTTGTGGAGATATTTTCAGTTTTCAAAAAGATTCATTGCGGTTTCTCTCCAACTGGTTCATCCAATCTCCTGTCCGGTATTTTTTCTGGGTAAGTGCCTGCCCCTTTTCCAAACAGTTTCCAGTCAGGTTATAGACATTCCCTGTTTCAAACTAACTAATAATGTTTTAGTCACCAACCTTTCTCTGCGTAAGGGATCCTCACGCACTTTCCATCCTCCCCACGGAACTGCCAGCCGTGGAAGGGGCACTCGATGCACTCTCCGACCACCCGCCCTCCCACGGCCAAGTTGGCACCCAGATGGGGGCAGTAGGCGTCTACCACATAGGCCTTGCCGTCCTCTCCCCGAAACACGGCAACCTGCTCGCCTACGACGACAAACCAAAGAGGCATGGTGGGGGTAAGGATTTAAAAGACATGGACCAATTTTTATGTGAGCAGTGTTGTAGTACTCGAGATCGATCTCGAGACCACGTTTTGAAGGTATCGTTCTCGTCTCGGAATAGACCGCCTTTTTACTCGGTCTTGTCTCTGTCTCGGACAAAAAGGACTCAGGATTTTATTTTAATACCGGTCAAGACTAGCCTGGTCCTAACCAGACTCTCGTACTTTTCATTTGTACAGAGAGTCTGGGCTCGCTCCATTGACTTCCTTGAAGGCGGGTAATCTGTTGAAGTTTAAAACTATTGGATCTGCCCAGAGCCACTCCGGATCTGCCAGAACCAATGTTAGCCTTAGCCAACTCCTTCACCATTAACGGAACTAGCTGGAAAATCAAACGTACCCCGTGGGAATCAAAGATTGTTCTTGCTCCGGATTTAACTTCTGGATATACGGCAGAGTTGCCACAATGGACAGAATGGTTTCGCTCGCATCTTTCTCCGCAGCCATTGCGGAACTAAAACTCAAACTAGCGCACAACATCAACTTCGTAGTTCTCAGCCACTCCCTCGGTTCGCTGATTGGACCGGTAAAAAGTTTACCTGAGACATCTGACTAATATACCTAAAGCCCAGACGCAGTACATAAACAAATAGAAAATTGAGCGGAAATGCGTAGGAGGCACAATTGCAGGAATAGGCCTATCACTAAATTGCCTGTGCATTGTTTAATTTATTTGTTAATATCATTACTGTTATTGGACGCAAAACGTCACGCAACCAAATGCAACCAATAACTAACACATTTCTCATTTGAATTTACCCATCACCCTCCTCGCACCCCAAAAGTGAATGAGGAAGATAAGTGAAACAGATCTGTCTGAAGATGTTGGCCAAATCAGCTATAATTATATTTGGTTACCTGAACCACAAATAGTTTACAATAACATCCAAAAGAAAACACTGCCGACTGGGACTAGGTCTACATCAAACTTTTACCGGCATTTAGAAAGAAAACATTAAAAAAAGGTAAGCTGGGCGTAAGGCTAGCAAAGCTAGCTAACTAACGTTTGAAATCTCTTCCCCCATTACACAGACATTTAGCGAGTATTAGCTATAGACTACTGTATGTAGGCCTAACATAGTATGTTTCAGGGCGTTAGTGTCAGTTGCTTGACAGATTTTGTTTGTGATAACGAGCCAGCTAGGCCACATAAAGCTGACATGTAGCTAATGATTAAAGTTATGTTACAGTACATCAACGTTAACTCATGTCATGCTGCATACCTCTCCCGACTTAATAATGTTAAGTTAAATGCCACATTTTTTGTTCAGATACACAGTTACAGATCCATTCTAACTTTTTACCCAGTCAAACCCTACTGCTTGTGTAATTTGAGTGGTCTTGACTCGGTCTGGCCCTGCCTTGGTCTTGTCTTGGTGTTGATGCACTCTGGTCTTGGTCATGACTTGGTCTCGGTTAAGGTGGTCTTGACTACAACTCTGAGTACAGATCTGTACAATGTGTTATTATCACACTGTCTCGATCGAACAAGCCTGCAGTTCTGTGTGTGTCCACTGTGTGTCCCCACTGTTCAAGTCTCCAGATCAGTGGCACCTAACAGCTTTCAGTTTGTATACTGTCGATTTGAAAGGTGGAGTGTGTATCAAAGCTGAAAGATACAAAAGGTTTAAGAGATACAAATCGTTTAGGAAAATATCAACGTCACACAAAACGCCCCTCTTCTTCACGCGGGCTGTGAAGCGTGTTCCTTTCTCAGGAATCGACCTGACTTGTCTGATGTTGGTTATTCAGGCTATACGGTATGTGTGGCACGTAGTCCATAAGCCCTTTTTTAGTGTGATAGCCGGTCAGATGGAGTCCCTCACGATAGCTGTGGCCAAAGACCGAAGCCTCAGCCTATCTGGCCGTGGCTGAATGACCCCGCAGGGCTTGGATTACTCTCAGATTAGCCCTGCCCGTCACTATAGTTCAGATGGGACAAACCTGGCCACGCTGGGCCAAGCAACTCCCGGTTAAACCCTTAGACACCTGGGATGACAGCAGCTACAGAGGGAACAGAGAGTGTGCGTTACAGACATGACACGACCGAGGCAGCGAGATTAAAAACCCCTTGTGCTGCCTTGCGTAGGGTCACAATGACCCGAAGGTTGCGACAGCTTCACCCAATACAAAATAAATTAAAAATGTTTTATTTTAACCTTCGCGCTGTGGTGGTTCTGAGACAGCCTGACAGTTAAAAGAAAATAAAGAAAATACTTCACTTTATTTTTGTATGGGGTAAAGTTGTCGCAACACGACGGTAGGGGTCACAATGACTGAAGGGTCACAATGACCTGTAGATAACACAAGGGTTAAGCAGAGTGTCGTTAGATGCTGTGATGTGTATAAGATTGGATTGGGCTGGATGTTCCGGAGTGGGCTGGATGTTCCGGAGTGGACTGGATGATCCGGAGTGGGCTGGATGATCCGGAGTGGGCTGGATGTTCCGGAGTGGACTGGATGATCCGGAGTGGGCTGGATGTTCCGGAGTGGACTGGATGATCCGGAGTGGGCTGGATGATCCGGAGTGGGCTGGATGTTCCGGCGTGGACTAGTTGTCTGCTTCAGAACTCAAAGCTATGCGAGCGATGCAGAACACTTGATTTGGGTCGGTTCAACAGAAACTAAGACAGGCACTTATTGGTGGGTGGACAAATTGGCACAGACGGGAAGAGATGGACAGAGTGAGAGACAGAGGGAAAATTAGATGAGTGAGAATCTATAAGGAGCAGAATAAAAAGCCCCATAAAGTAATATGGGAAGAGAAACTATCAATCAAACTTAGGTTTGGTCTGAGCATTGCTTTTCACAGCCAACATATAGATAAGTGGCAGTCATAATTCCTATTTGACTACAAAATCTGATTACGTTGACAGTGCGTGTGACTGGCTCCTCCCATCTTTCTCATAACACTCTTGGCAGAAAATTACATTTCAGAATGACTTGAGCAATAACAGCTGCAATCGTTAGTGTAAAGCCCAGAAGGAGATGTGGGAGGCCACGGCAAGAACACAAATCGTACATGAGGAAGTATGATGTGGCCAAAAAACTTTACAATAGGTAGAGACAAAGAGTTGGTCAAGCTTTTAAACCCACAAGAGACCGTGTACTGTACCTGGTTCTGTACCTGCATAAAAAATATATATTCCATTGAAGCAATTACTATATGTTGTATTGAGAAAGGCTGCTGTAAACTAATTACCCAAGACTGAAATAGCAACCTCAGAAAAATGAGGAACAACTGTTAAGACATTTCCTGCATGAATCATCATGCAGGAAAGTCATACTGCAACTTAAATTGTAATTAATTCACAAAATAATCGAAAAAAGATATAGAGAATAGTAATTATTTTTAAAAAATGTGGTTACAACCAGTACAGTAACTTTAAATGTTTCTTTTGGAAAAATGCCAAAGCTTGTACAGCTTATTTCCCTTGAGGCATATTGGAAAAGGCAGTTGATCAGGCCATCTTCCACGTATTATTTTATTTCAAAAGGTTCTATGTCCAAAATATTATTCCTCTGTGTAGTTTGGTCTCCCTTGTGTTTACACCAAATAACAATGTGAGCTGGACAACATGAGGGAACTCACAGCCATCATTTAGCAAAGCTCCACATGGCAGGAAGGAGAGCAAGGAACAGAGCTGTTGTAAACAGCTGATGCAAGGTCAGTCAAATTCCGTAGAATATGTTACTCATGCCTGCATTGGTGTTTACCTGGTAAACTCGAATAGATGAATGCCTCATGATACAATGTCTATACTTGACTATTTCGCCCACGTTGCCTTCATTTCATGCTATGCAGCAAACGCTACTGCGGTACTTTTGGTGGCGCGACACGTCGCTCCATCTCTTAATGTTGTTTATTTATTCTCCGCAAATGCAAACCCCTTATCAGAACAACGTCCCACATGGAACAGCACGTCCTTGGGTCTTGAGCAAGACACCGGGTGATGTTCAGCTCCATAAACTGCCCAGCTCACGAAATCATAGAGACACAAACACACACACATACATAGATTCCAGGATTCGATGCCTGGGGTCATCTGACTGCAGGCCAGAGGAGGAGCCAAGCCCATAGCATAACTCGGAGCAGGAATATTCACGACAAATAGGACTAAGCCTGTTCTAACAGGAATCTCTCCTTTCCCCATTCATTGAGCTTACGTTCACATTTCTATTCATTTAGTAGATGATTTTGATCTTTACTAAGTGGGTGTAGTTGACTGTATTGCTGAATCATTCAGAAGTCAGCATATAGGCCTATTGACAGCTGTCACTCTGCACAGAACACAGGCCTACTGTAGTCGGAAGTTAATATCCATCTGAATATTAAATTTTATTTTTCTTAAAAAAACAAAACAAGTAGTTTCAATGACCACTGCCTGAAATGACGATGTTCGTCAAAGAAACAGCGTCTACAAACTTCTAGAATCTTAAACAATTACTGAGGGACTAGCAGTGACATTAACTAATTGTGTGGCACCTGACAACCAAACACTGGGACAATCAAACTGTGCTGGTTCTCAGGTAACAATGCAACAATAAACCGAAGCGTTTCCAGGCTGCTCAACGCAAACTGTCGTAGGCTACCTTAACAAAGACAAGACGCCCAAAGTCTCACCACAAAACTAGGACCTTGAAAAACAATAGGATTAATCTGGAACCTCGGTTTGGCTGCAGATCAAGGTGCTCCTTCTAAATTGGCAGGGCACTTACATTGATCTGTACTTAGTTCAGAAGGGAGAGTGTGACTGAGTGGATAAAGCATTCGACTAAAGATCAAAAGGTCGCAGGTTCTGGACATTGATAATAGCGTCTGATCACATTAATATGCACATTGTTTTTGCCCAGTTATTACAACTGTTTTGACCTGTCAAGGGCAAGTGCAATTTGAAAACCCATGTCATGACTACAATGACCATGCATTCTCTACAGCTGTTCTATCCCAAGCTACACTGGTGACACTCAAAACACCGCAGACCACCTAAAAAAGTAAAATCATCTAAATGTAAATTACAACTGACGCAGAATAAAGTTTTAAACGTATGCAGCCTATAGAAGCCGCGTACGTCGCCTGATTTGCTAAAGTTGTTGCCGCATGCGAGTTGACACAGGCGAGAAAATAAGGGCTCGAGCGTGTCCAGTCAGCATCTTTAACTCCCAACTGCGCGATATTGGACTGACCTCGTACAACCGTCCTGTTATAAAACAGACTGAAGAGGTATTTTTATCGAGTGCCTGGCAGCTAATTCCTCGGCGTGATCTTTCTCAAATGTCAGATTCAGAATTATTTAAGGATAAACTGCATGGGTCTAGCCCGAGCCAGGGTCATAGGACAATAATAAATAACCAGGGAGTCAAGTGTTAATTGTTTCATACCTAACACAGTTATGTTTTTCACATCCCCACGTTCCAGCATGTGAGAATCCAGAACTCGATACCAGCCGTTAGGATACACCGGTGGCAATTCTCCAGTTTTCCGTCTCCGACGCACTTGGTTAGCAGCTTGAGCGCGGGAACGGCCATCCTCCGCTATGTACCCGACCTCATCCGGCGTTCTGAGTAGCTCAAGAGGAGAAAAGAGGAGTCTATACAGCCAGCCCATTACAAGAAGTAAAATCCCTGCGATGATGCACACCACAGCTCGGGCTGGTGCGCCTACTAGTCCAGTTTTCCTCCATACCTCCGGGTACCCACCGCCTATCCAGTCCAACGGATCTCTCGCCTGCATTATCAGCAGTGCGCCCATGCTTATTCCGATAATCGCTGCCACCTTGCCGGAGGAAAGGTTGGGACTCTCCATCCTCAACCGCTCGGGCTGATCCACTCTCCACAACGCTGTCCTGTCCGTTTAAAGCGTGTCGCAGTCGCGTTGTCACTGTCAGAGTAGCCTGTCTGAGTACGGCTATTTGTGATGGGTCACAGTCCTCTTGTGGCGTTGTAGGTTAGCTAGGTTTGTGTCATGTTTTTTATTCGTTAGGGGTGGCAACCATATGAACCTGGGAGTCATTGCGTCGGGGAAACAGCATGCGCCACTATTGAGCCACGCCCCCAAGGTGAGCAGGGGCATATAGGCAAATCCAAACCCAGCCATTTCAACAGCTATTTACAGTTTTTCACAATTGCTAAAACACTTCTCGGATTCAAATTTTCAGTGGCCTAAACCCATTTGTCGAATCAGACACTCTTTTGGCAACACTCTAAACACATTCTCATTCTGTAAAACCCTTTTGCACTGTGATGCACTTTGGCTGCAAAATGGTAAACACAGGCAGCAAACAGTAAACACAACTACAACACAGTTGTCATCTGTAAAACACAATGACTCAAAATTGTTCACACTTGTTTCTAATGGTGGTTTGGGACAATGTAAGCTTTCACCGTGTTGTCCGTATACGAGAATAGTTCAACATTAACCAGCATTTTTTGAACTGTAAATAGTTGCTTTCCACCAAACAACCCTTTTCTCAACCCTATTGAAGAGTGTTTCTCTATGTGGGGGTGGAAGGTCTATGACTGAAACCCGTATCCCAGGGTACATCTCCTACAGGCATTGGAATTGGCCTGTGCTGACGTAGGTCTGTTAGGTGATGTCACCTACACCTGTTAGGTGTAGGTGACGTAGGTGATGTTTTCAAGGCTGGATCCAGGCACACCAGAAGGTTTTTACACCGTTTTTTCTTTGCTGACAGTACTAAGTTGTGATGGTTACTATAACAATTTTAAATCAAATTTACAGTATTTGTATTGCCCTTTTTACATGCAATGTCATCACATACGCTCATAGAACTGCCCCTCAGCCAACCTAAACCCTCAAGGAAGACAAGTAAAAACTCACATAAAAACTCACCAGAGAAGAAAAAATTCAAGAAACCTTGGGAGGAGTGATTCAGTGAGGGATTCCCTCCTTCAGAGACGGTTGGTGAAAGAGAGGTGCAGAAAACAGGCTAAACAGGCTAAAAGCGTCTGCTAAATGAATACATGTAAACATAGTCATACATCAGGAAAGCATCAATGCATGTTAAAACACATAAATCCAGTGTTTCAAAATCAAAATACATTTTCTTTATTGCTACGTAAATGCATTTACTGTGTATACGTAAACAAATGTGTCTTTACATGGAACTACATGGCTTGGATGCTGTGTTCTCCATTTTTGTGTTGTGTCTAAGAGTGCTCCATAGTGTTTATATATTGATTTGCTGTGTTTATGATCTGAAAGCATTGTTTGATTTTGAGCACAAGTTAAATGGTTTAGGGGCGGGTGTTTGATTTTGCCAGAAGAGTCAGAGGTTTTGTAAATTGAGTTGGAAGATTTGGTTTTGGGTTTACAGTTTTGAAAAATGGGTGACTGTTTCAAGAAATTTGTCTTATCCATCGAGAAAACTAATTGTGGTTGTGAAACATCTAGGATCATCAGAGCATCAGGATATGGTCATTGCCTTGTGGGGATTGGTGATTGTGAAATCCTTTTTCCAACACTTCCAAAGTAGGCTTAAGCGAAACTGGAATCAGACGTGCTTATTGATGTGACTGTAGATGTTTATGTTTATCATCAGATCTACAGCGACATCTGGTGGCGTATTGTAAGAACTACAGTTAGATTGACCTAAACGGAATATTTAAAGGCTGTAGAAATAACTTACGTTTATCTTCTCATAAATAATATGGGTGAAAAAGAGAGGCGATATGGATTGCATGATAAACCCCATTTATTCTGTTGCAAACTGAAATTCTCGAAATACAAACTTGGTTGGCTCAATGTGATCTCGTGAGTAAGACATCAAGAAAAACATGATGTGCTACTTAGATTCAGACAAGATAGCATTGATGACACTCCCACAGGCAGTGAACAACATAGGGCTGCACAGTGATGTTGCCTCTACTCTGAGGTCTTGACTGTGGGGAGGCTGGGGAAGATGCCAGACCACCAGTGAACATGGTTCACTCTCAACTTCTGCTTGATGCTGTTCTTGTTGATATCAGATCGGATTTCCAGGTACTGGTCCCCTCTCCTGAACTCTGGCCAGTAAACTGGCACCATGGACTCCCCCTGGTTAGGATCCCTGGGAGGGAGAAAAAGCAGTTGGGGAAAGGTGTAATATGTGTCAGCCAATCACAAAGGCCGTATAAAAGCTACTTGTGGGTGCTCTGAGTGCCAGCTGTGGGAGAAATCAAGGATTTTCTATGTGCTTATGTTGATCACAATCAGTAGATCAGCTATTGCCTTATCTGTTCATCTACTCTATGTTTTTTCTTGTTCATATAAAGTATGTGTGTACTTATGTTTAATCCATATTGTGTATCAATGACAGTCCTGTATGGAACAGTTGCATTAGTCAGCTCTAAAATACAGGCTGAGGGGGCAGCCTTCTAGGGGCTGGGTGGAGATGAGAGAACCATTACTTCTAGGCCTAGCTTACGAGTCTGGATAACGGTAAGCCGTCCTAAAATACTGTGGCTGTCGTGGAGTTAATCTACAGTGGCTGTCGTGTTCGTGATGAAGTACCCGCCGGATTAAATAACGAGCACCTGTTGGCTGTATGTCATCTTTGTTTCATCTATTCTCTATGAATTCTGTCCTCTGACCTTCATGCCTAAGAGAGTCATTGCTAATCCCACAGTGTGTTTTGACCGGTAATTATTCTTGTGGAGATGTATGTTGACTCTCTCTCCTATGCACTGGTTGTCTAACACTTATACACCCAGAACCGGACCTGATAGTCACACACGTTCTAATGAAGACGGACAATCATTTCTTCCACAGCGCTACGGAGGTGATATGCAGTTGTAGGGCTTTACCCAGTCTGGGCGAAGTTAGTCCAGTAGGCGATCATGTATCTGGACAAGTCGCGGTATCTGGGCCAGTAGGCAAGAGGCGTAGTGAAGGGCTTGCCGAACACGAACTGCAGGTCATCGGCGTGGTCTGCCCCCATCCAGCTTGGGTAAGGCTTGAGCAAACCAGCCATACGGGTAGGCTCTGCGAGCAAGTAGGAGTAGGTGTTTGCAGTCCTGAAGGAGGGCAGGGAGAGAGGGGGGGAACACAGCATGGAGAGGGATGGAAGGAGAGAATAAGGCAAAGAAGGTTAGACCATACCCTGAATATGAAATACAGGTATCCTGTTGCTATGGTCGAGATCATGTTTAGTACAAATCAATCGATTTTTCATATATTCTTGTACTTCTTATAATTAAGAGCAAAAACCCTGAGATATAAAATCCTTCTGAAATGCACTGGAAGTCAGTCAAACTGTACTTTGCATTGGAGGCGTGCAGGTAAAGAGCCTCTTGGGTAGGCACCAGGAACATGTAATCAGTCTCGATTTCCACCACGGTCATCTTGACGGTCTGCTGGCTGGGCTTGGCACCCCACCCCTCGGTGTACAGGCTGGTGGCATGGTCCAAAGCAGCCTGTCCTTTACTCTTGGTGAGGGCTCCCAGAAGGGCCTTCATATCCTCCCTGAAACAAGGAGAGAGTTGTGTAAATGCTGTAAGCTGACAAAACAAAGTGACTGTTTCTTTGTGTTAAAACCTAAGCACCCAGGAGCCTTGTAACTTTCTGCACTAATAGGAGTGCAGGGAGAAATAAGGCCAGTTAAACATACCAACTTCCCAAGACTGAGTATTGACTTGAAAAAAAAGTAGAACTGCATATTTAACTCCCAAGTTCATACTTTTAAAATGTTTTAGGCCAAGTAATGCAACATAAGGCTCTGTAGTTACTGCCTCAATAGGGACTGATAAAAAAACGTAAAATGAGGTGATATAAAATGAGGTTCCCAGCTGAGGAACAGTCATCCCAATGCTACCTACACAGAGGTGTGATGCAGGGGCTGGTTGACAGAAGGAACATCAACACCACTGAAGAGGTGACCATCCATGTCGTTGGCCCCACCAATGTAGTCTATATCGGCAGCGTTGTGGAACAGGTTGGCTGGATCATCAGGGAGGAAGTCTCTGTCTATCACTGCTGCGAGGGCCATGTTGTTCACGACTGGGTCTAGTGAAGAAGGAGAAAAGGAAGGACACACCAGTAAACCAGTGGGAAACCAGTGGGAGTCAGATGGCTGAGCGGTGAGGGAGTCGGGTTAGTAATCAGAAGGTTGCCGGATTGATTCTCCGCCGTGCCAAAATGACGTTGTGTCCTTGAGCAAGGCACTTCACCCTACTTGCCTCGGGGGGAATGTCCCTGTACTTACTGTAAGTCGCTCTGGATAAGAGCGTCTGCTAAATGACTAAATGTAAATGTAAACAATGGCTCAGCCCCCAATGAGAATGTGACTTGTGTTCTTAATCTGCGCCATGAAATGAACTACCTACTTCTTCTCCTTTGGTTTTACTGGCAGACTACCAACGTTAAAGGTGCATGGCGACACTGGATATTAAACCTGTTTAAAGCCCTTTGAACCTGTAATTGTTTGTCATCTGCCACTAACAGACACTTTTGCAAACTCTTACGTTAGAGCACTAAAATGTATGTAAGATAATAATAATAATCTTTTTTTTTTAATTGTTATAATTATTTTTAGGGGTGCTGAGATGAAATTTAGGTGTGCTTGAGCACCCCTAAAAAGAGTCTAAAATCACCACTGGGTATAGCTCACGTTAAATTCTCTGAAATGGGGGAAAACCTGACATGACGCTGGAATCGTCAGACAAGATCAGTGTTATCATCCTCAGTCAACACTCACTGGTGGGTGATCCTTCCGGGTTCAGGGCACCTGCAAGGGTGAGGATCGCAGGTTCAATCGTCCTCAGGCAAGCCATCATCTGGTCATCAGTTGGGCAGCCCGTCTTCCGAGCAATCTGGAGAGACATAAATGAACAAGGTTAACGTCGGCTCTTACTGTCTTTATCCGGAAGGATGACCCGACAGGAGGAGAGCACGTACCTTCTCAGCCAGAGCACGAGGGTTCCTGTTGACGGCCCAGGGACAGACTGAAACACCACTCTGGCTGATGGCTCTTTTGATCAGTCCCTTGTTATGGGGAGACACCATCTGTTCAAAGGAAACACAAGAATTTCCTCAGTGCTTCTTGGATCAGATAAACACAGGTTCAGTAAGACTAATATAGATGATGAAGCTCCATACCTGGAAGCTGACACTAGCTCCACCAGCAGATTCTCCAAAGAGGGTGATGTTGTCGGGGTCTCCTCCAAAGTTACGGATGTTCCTGTGCACCCAAGAAATGGCAGCATGCTGGTCCCACAGCCCATAGTTTCCTGTCGGTAGACAGACAGTTAAGTCTATGGTCAAAAACAATGTTGGCTACATCGGCCGTGGTATTGCTACACAGTGTATTGAATTGAGCTTCTAATAGAGGAGCAACAAAAATGAAACACAAAGAAAACTATAAAATGACTGATATGAACACGCTGAGGAAATGAATGTTCCGAAGCTAAGGAAGTTCTGTCTGAAACATACCAGGTCCGCTGGCGTCTCCAGAGCTGAGGAACCCGAGAGTTCCCACTCGGTAGTTTATGGTCACCACTATAACGTTGCCCCTGTCTGCAATCTCCTCTCCGTCATAGAGGTAGTTGTCCAGGAAATTAGCACCCATGGATCCACCAACCAGGAAGGCACCTCCATAGATCCACACCATGACTGGCATACTTGTTGACACTAGCAGGAAAATAGATATACTTCCATTTCAATGTCTTTCCTACACATATACACAATATATAGTATATGATAGGAGAAAACGCAGTGTGTAATTGTAATTCCATGTGTTTACCTTTACGTCCATGAGGAACCCAGATGTTCAGGTAAAGACAGTCCAAACTGCCACGAGTGTCAGTTTGGAGCATATTCACCTGGAGGCATCTTGGTGCGTACTTATTCGCCTTGAGAATGCCTATGGAAAGATGCAAGGATATGAATAGCAACACCTGGGACTAAACTAGCTGAAGAACATACGTCACGTGTTCTCATTTTTATTTGTTTTATTGTCCAGTCAGCATTACATTTGCATCAGAGAATATTAAGAACGTAAAATTATGCCAATCTGTGTACCCACCATCCCAGCCAGGATGTGGTTTGGGTTTCTCAAATAGCCCTGGCTGGTCACCAAAGGGGATTCCCTTGAACACGTCCATGGATCGGAAGAGTCCGACTTTATGGTTCTTGCCCTGCACCCTACCTCCCTCTGTGGACACCACTCCCAGCTACACACAGAGAGTCAAGAGAGGCATATAAAGTGTGTCGCAGCCACGTAAAGGCTGGTATCAGCGTGGGTCCAGCCACCGCCCACAAAGGACTGGCACCAAGGACAGCTCCTCTCGAGTTTACACCTCAGTACGCATGGCTGGCGAGGGATAATGAGAAGATACACCTGCACCGAATTAGACCTCATCAGCCGTGCCATAAAGGAAGAAGCGAGGCCAGTCCAGGGTTGGGAAAGAACACAGCGCAACGAGAGAAAGATACCGAACCTAATCGCTGTCTCTTGTTTCCCCAGACTCGGCCGACGACAGGGGGCACGGCCCCCTCCCTTGCTAACAAACAAAGCCACCTGAACGACGGACCCGGATTCCGTCCTGTTTTTGGGGTTAATTCTTCTGACTTTCTTCTCTGTTTAACGGGCCACCGGACCCTGTCTTAAAGCCGGGTGCTTTAAGTTGATTTTTGTTTTTGTTTCGGCTGCAATAAAAAAATAACCATTCACTCTCCGCCCGACCTCTTTCTTTGCCACAAAAGGTCAAAGATATGCAAGATGAGGATGCAGTTGCTTATAAGTGACTGTAAATTGTTCAATATTAATATTAAAACCTTTCCTATGTAGCTGCGTTAATTGACCAGTGTAAATTTTCCTGAAGTGGATATGATCCAGTATTTTTTATATTTTTTATATTTTGATATATAAAATACATATAATATATATAAATTGTACTGTTTCAAATGATAAAGGACTCACCGAAGTTGCTGAGGTGGCTCCCAGAAAGAGTGCTACAGCGGTCAGGATCTCCAGTGTCTTCATGGTGAAGAACTAGGAAAACCTGTAACCACACAGCTGCACAACCCCTTTTTATGTGCCAGGCTCCACCCATAATTCAGGTTATTTTGAGTTTTTTGTTATATAATTTCCTCTCTGCCGCCAAAACGCTTTGATAGTGTTATGTTCTTCAGTGGTAAACAATGTTTCCAGGTGTCCACTGTTGCTGGGTTAGGGTTAGGGTAACAAAACAAAACAATGATTTTCAACAATCAGCTATTCATAAAGATTGGTTTTATAGGGTTTATAAAATCAGTCAGGTGTTGTTTCCAAAAGCCATCTTTAGGAAATAACAAATTTAAGTTTACAAATTGCCAACTCAGTTTAATGACAGAAGATGGAGAGAGTATAGGGCCTACTGGTATCAGAAAGGGCTAGACATTGAGTTACATTGAGTAAGCTACGTCAGGCTTTGAAGTGCCTATTCTGGCTGTTGTAAATGGTTAAGAGTGAGTTTCAGCTCCAGGTTAAATGACTCAGCAGTCAAGATTACTAATTTAGATCAGGAGAACATTGTTTTTAGTGATTTGCTTTCCCCCCCCCCCGATTTTGTGGGAAGTTACAACATGTTTCTGTATCAGTTCTTATCCTATACAAACATTACTCAAGGTGCACTTGAGTTATCAGAAGACAAAAATACATTTGTATTACAAAGAAAATACTTGCAAAAATATGCATGCAGTTTGGCATTTAATTTTGTCTCGTTTTTTCTCAATTATTAGTTATGATCGATGAACTGTTAATTGAGCAGTTTTGGATAGATAGAAAACGGTCGTTATTGTAGGCCCAAACAAAGTGAGACCGGTAGCCCATTAGATGCACTTTTCTAGCCAAGCCATCCAAGCGGTGTCACTATTTTTAAACAGTTCCATCTGCCCTAACCGTCCATGTTCAAGCGAAAGAGAGCAAACTTTTTTTATGGAAGTTACTATAATGGATGATGGAGAGTGCTTTAACTATGGAAAATGAAATAAAAAGTAAAACATTAAGTAACTTCAAAACTTTCACTACAGGCCCTGTGTGTAGAATGGTTACCCCAAATGCTAACTTAACTGATGGGATGTGCATGTCATGTGACAGTGACTTAAAAATTCGGAGTAGCCTATTTATGTGCCGCAAAGTGGTTAGAAGGCTATATGGCAGAGAAATGACAGAGAAATTCAAAATCATATGGTGAAAGGCCTAATGTCGATTCTTTTTTTATGTAAATCCAGCCCAGTAGTGACTGTCTCCACGGAAACTGTATCGCGATACAATATGCATATACCTCTATACATGAGCTGCTTTTACCTGCTTTTAACTGGATCAAAAAGTCAGAACATATAACTTTTATCTCCATGGTAATAGCAAATGTCTATAACTGGGGGAACAAGTCAGTGACTCAGCTAACTTCCTCGTGCACAGCCTGGTGTTTTTCCAGAGCTCGCTTTTGTCCTTAACTGGGGGCCCTTGTCCTGGACTGACCCCGACATAATATCAAACTGAGGCCAAACAGTTGACAGCTATGATGAGCTGTTAATTAAGCAGCTTTGTACAGTTAGAATATGGTCATTATTGTAGGCTTAAACAAAGTGAGACCGGTAGCCCATTAGATGCACTTTTCTAGCCAAGCCATCCAAGCGGTGTCACTATTTTTAAACAGTTCCATCTGCCCTAACCGTCCATGTTCAAGCGAAAGAGAGCTAACTTTTTTTATGGAAGTTACTATAATGGATGATGGAGAGTGCTTTAACTATGGAAAATGAAATAAAAAGTAAAACATTAAGTAACTTCAAAACTTTCACTACAGGCCCTGTGTGTAAAATGGTTACCCCAAATGCTAACTTAACTGATGGGATGTGCATGTCATGTGACAGTGACTTAAAAATTTGGAGTAGCCTATTTATGTGCCGCAAAGTGGTTAGAAGGCTATATGGCAGAGAAATGACAGAGAAATTCAAAATCATATGGTGAAAGGCCTAATGTCGATTCTTTTTTTATGTAAATCCAGCCCAGTAGTGACTGTCTCCACGGAAACTGTATCGCGATACAATATGCATATACCTCTATACATGAGCTGCTTTTACCTGCTTTTAACTGGATCAAAAAGTCAGAACATATAACTTTTATCTCCATGATAATAGCAAATGTCTATAACTGGGGGAACAAGTCAGTGACTCAGCTAACTTCCTCGTGCACAGCCTGGTGTTTTTCCAGAGCTCGCTTTTGTCCTTAACTGGGGGCCCTTGTCCTGGACTGACCCCGACATAATATCAAACTGAGGCCAAACAGTTGACAGCTATGATGAGCTGTTAATTAAGCAGCTTTGTACAGATAGAATATGGTCATTATTGTAGGCTTAAACAAAGTGAGACCGGTAGCCCATTAGATGCACTTTTCTAGCCAAGCCATCCAAGCGGTGTCACTATTTTAAAACAGTTCCATCTGCCCTAATCGTCCATGTTTGAGCCAAGGTAGAGCTAGAGCTAAACATTTTTATGGAAGTTACAAGGGGTGTGCGATACCGCAAAATTAGGAGTAGCCTATTTATGTGCCGTGAATGCAGTTTGAATAACTGTACCGTGGATGGAAATCAGTTTTTGGCAGGAAGTCACTTTTTTTCCCACACTGGTTTTAAACAATATATAGGCCTACGTTGTCAGAGCTCTTAAGTTTTATCAAAAGTTGCGTGAGAGCGTGAGAAATGGTTGAAATGCGTGGGTGAGACTTGATAGCGATGCTTTGTAAACCATTATTGTGGGTAGGCTAAGACAACCTAATATAAGAATGTGCTGTACTTGACAATTATTGTAAATACAAAGGATCTTAATTGATCTCAAGCCATTTCCTACTTTTTCTTGTTGGTTTAGATAATTATATGAATTGCATTTCCAGTAAGTGTATAAACTGGACTCAAGTTTTATCAAAAGTTTGGCGTTAGATTCCCATACCTAACTGTGAATTCTTACATGAAAAAAAATATGTAATCATTAGATAGCCCACTTCCTTAGATTGATACTTCTTTAGTTGTTTCTTCTAACCACTGATGTAGAATTGTGTTATAATCATGTCTCACCAATCCCCAAAACACACGACAACCCAGTGACAACATTGTAGCCTAATACAGAAAGATAAAGATCAAGTTTAATACATCCACTTATTTTGTCACTCATGTCCTAGTAACCATTATGTTTTATTCTTATGTGACTCATTGATCTAAGAATAGAACATTTCAGGAATACAATACAGGTGTGACCAAACCGATGATTGCATCCATCCATCTTTTTCAAATATCTTGATGTTTCGTCTGTTGGGTACTGGGGATGACCTCTGTGATCTACTCTGAGGTCTGGACTGTGGGCAGGCTGGGGTAAATGCTGGACCACCAGTGGACATGGCGCAACCTCAACTTCTGCTTCACGTAGTTTTTATTCATGTTAGAGTGGATGTCCAGATAGGGGTCCCCAGCGCTGGTGAACACTGGCCAGGTCACTGGTACCTTGGACTCTCCCATGTTAGGGTCCCTAGGGAATGTGAAAGGCAAATAGGGATGAAATTCTGAGCACAATCAGCCTAATCATATAGATTGGTGAGATGTGCAGTAAAATGTTGATGTATTTGGATCTTAATGATTATCTGTCAGTGTGCAGTATGTAGGTATGTGGTGGCACGGATATACCCAGTCTGGGCGAAGTTAGTCCAGTAGGCGATCATGTATCTGGATAAGTCGCGGTATCTGGGCCAGTAGGCAAGAGGCGTTGTGAAGGGCTTGCCGAACACATACTGCAGGTCATCGGCGTGGTCTGCCCCCATCCAGCTTGGGTAAGGCTTGAGCAAACCAGCCATACGGTTAGGCTCAGAGAGCACGTAGGAGTAGGTGCGAGCAGTCCTACAGGAGGGCAGGGAGAGAGGGGGGGAACACAGCATGGAGAGGGATGGAATTGGGAAGGAGAGAGTGAGTATTGTAAAAAAAAAAGTTGATAAAGTCCCAAATCATGTTGTCATGTTCTTGTTACGACTTGGTACAAATTCATAAAATGTCTTATTGCGAAATTCAATAAGCTTGGATGTTAGGGAATTCAAATGCATTAACAGGCAGTACAGTAAATAAGGTAAACTGTAAGAATGTCTGGGTCTCACGTGGCATTGGAGGCGTGCAGGTAGAGAGCCACCTGGGTAGGCACC
This sequence comes from Hypomesus transpacificus, assembly GCF_021917145.1. Classification (NCBI taxonomy): domain Eukaryota; kingdom Metazoa; phylum Chordata; class Actinopteri; order Osmeriformes; family Osmeridae; genus Hypomesus; species Hypomesus transpacificus. The sequence continues at coordinate 14,150,885 of NC_061081.1, read as the reverse complement.
ACAAAGATGTAGTCTGTCTCTATTTCCACCACAGCCCTCTTGATTGACTCCTGGCTGGGCGTGGAGGCCCAGTTCATGGTGTACAGCCTGAAAGAGCTGTCCGCAGCAGCCTGCCCCTTCTCCTTGGTGAGGGCACCCAGGAGGGTCTTCACATCCTCCCTGAAACAAGAAGAAGAGAAGGAGTTCTGTTAAGTTCCTTGAGCAAAAAAATCATTTGGCAGTCGTTCTTTGTACAAACCCGAGGCTAATCCTAATCATTGGTGAGCGCACCTAGGAGGTCCTTCACATCCTTTCTGCAAAGATGTAGTAGAAGGAGGAGATGCCAGGAACAATCATCACAGTGCCACTTACATGGGGGTGTCCTGCAGGGCCTGGTTGATGGAGCCGATGTCCATGCCAGCAAAGAGGTGACCATCCATGTCGTTGACCCCACCAATGTAGTCAATATCAGCAGCATTGTGGAACAGGTTGGTTGGATCATCAGGGAGGAAGTCTCCGTCTATCACTCCTGCGAGGGCCAGGTTTTGCACAATGGGTGCTGTCGGAGGAAGAGAGTTAAACTTTCATCAGATGCTGCCAGACGAAGCAGAGTCATGTGGAAACACTAGCTAAGGGGAAGTGTTTTGAGGAGATGAATTGATGAAGAAAAAAAATCATTTCATCAGCCTTATTCCTCGATGAATACTAACCAGAGGCAGATCCTTTCAAGCTTAAGGAACCTGCAAGGGTAAGGGTGGCAGGGTCAGTCATCTTCAGGCAAGCCATCATCTTGTCATCAGTTGGGCAGGCCACTTTCTGAGCAACCTTGAAAGACAAAGTAAAAATAATTAGTTGGATGTTTACTCGCACTGTCTTATCGTGCAGGTTCCACCGGTTCCTCACCTGTACAAAAAGTGTGGTGCATTTCAATGCAATCCTTACAGTAAGTACAAGACTGACTGATTGTGTACGTTTTCAGAATTGCTGCAGGACTTTGCTCAGTGTAACATAGACTCAAAGTTGAAAAAAGGATTTGTGAGACCGGTAAGAACACGGATCTGTATAAAAACACAGCGTAGTAAGAACATGGCATGAAAAGACAGCATACCTTCTCAGCCAGAGCACGAGGGTTCCTGTTGACGGCCCAGGGACAGACTGAAACACCACTCTGGCTGATGGCTCTTTTGATCAGCCCCTTGTTGTGGGGAGACACCATCTGTTCAAAGGAAACACAAGAATTTCCTCAGTGCTTCTTGGATCAGATAAACACAGGTTCAGTAAGACTAATATAGATGATGAAGCTCCATACCTGGAAGCTGACACTAGCTCCACCAGCAGATTCTCCAAAGAGGGTGATGTTGTCGGGGTCTCCTCCAAAGTTACGGATGTTCCTGTGCACCCAAGAAATGGCAGCATGCTGGTCCCACAGCCCATAGTTCCCTGTCGGTAGATTTTTTTTTATTAACGATAGAGTTGCTTGAATAATCCACAGGCTTTTAACACACTGAGGAAATGAATGTCTTGGAGCCAAGCAAGCTCCGTCTGAAACATACCAGGTCCGCTGGCGTCTCCAGAGCTGAGGAACCCGAGAGTTCCCACTCGGTAGTTTATGGTCACCACGATAACGTTGCCCCTGTCTGCAATCTCCTCTCCGTCATACAGGTAGTTGTCCAGGAAGTTAGCTCCCATGGATCCACCAACCAGGAAGCCACCCCCATAGATCCACACCATGACTGGCAGACCGAAGGACACTAGCAAGAGCGGAGGGATGCTTCCATTAAAATGTTCTTACAAAGCTATAACGTGAAAACGACATGGGTTCTACATCCCGGAACACAAAGCTGTGTCCATGTCAGTGTGTCTCAACTGTGTCGGTGTTAGTGTGTCCCTACGTCTCACCTTTTGAGCCATGAGGGACCCAGATGTTTAGGTAAAGACAGTCCACGCTGCCTCTAGTGTCAGTCTGGAGCAAATTCACCTGGAGACACCTGGGCCCGTACTCAGTCGCCTTGAGAATGCCTATGGAAAGATGCAAGGATATGAATAGCAACACCTGGGACTAAACTAGCTGAAGAACATACGTCACGTGTTCTCATTTTAATTTGTTTTATTGTCCAGTCAGCATTACATTTGCATCAGAGAATATTAAGAACGTAAAATTATGCCAATCTGTGTACCCACCATCCCAGCCAGGATGTGGTTTGGGTTTCTCAAATAGCCCTGGCTGGTCACCAAAGGGGATTCCCTTGAACACGTCCATGGATCGGAAGAGTCCGACTTTATGGTTCTTGCCCTGCACCCTACCTCCCTCTGTGGACACCACTCCCAGCTACACATGGGGTCAAGCACAGGCATATCTAGCCACAAAAAAATACTAAACTGTGCTCCGAAACAGCGTTGAATGAAAATAATATATACATATTTTTTATGTCAATGCCTTCTCTGTAAATTACCAAAAAACGTTATCAAATATTTTTATATCTGAATGGGAAGGGAAGCTCACCGAAGTTGCTGAGGTGGCTCCCAGGAAGAGTGCTACAGCGGTCAGGATCTCCAGAGTCTTCATGGTGGCTGACCAGGAACACCTGTAACCACACAGCTGCACAAACTCTTTTTATGCGCCAGGCTCCACCCATTAATCAGTTTTTTTTTTTTTACATAAGTTGCTTCAAGAAAGAGATTTGGCTGAATTCAAAAGTTTCCAAGCATTCTGTTTAGGAAAACAAGACGTTGTGTTTCATTTCACAGATTGGTTGTACAGGGTTTATGGGTTCAACACAAGGCCCAGACTATGTTTTATCTCTTAAATACATCTACAATGATAAATAACAAATATATAATGCACAGTTCATCCATATTACATACAGGAGTTGGGACTGAGTGGATCAAAGCTGGGCCCTAATCATAATATATATTGGGGGGATGTTCAAATCTGGTCAAAATGTCCCCGCTAATATATGGATATAAAAATATAAATAAAATAGGAAAGTGCTACGGTACAACAGGCAACCATGCAGGCTGTCCGAAATTATCATAAAAATTGAATCATATTCATAAGTAAATGTTAAAATTGCCATTTTTAACTACTAGTATTACTGATACTGATAATGAGAAACACTGTTTGGGTCAGGAATGGCAACACACAGAGTAGGACTTTTCAGGCATTTAAGTGCCTACTGTGTATGCCTCGGGTGGTCAACTGTAAGTTTCTGCTCCAGGGTTCAGTAGGTGTGTAGTTACACAGATGTGAAGTGGCAGTTGAAGTTGCCACGGCTACCAGTGAAGGGGGAGTATTTTTATTTCATTCACTGAACATTTTTGTTCCATTAGATTCGCCTGGGAAAGCAACAGCATGTTTCAATGTGGTCACAGCAGGTTTGGGTCAACAACACAGACCCGATACAAACGTTCAAGGTGCACTTGAGGTCATCAATAAGGAAACGTTTGGCTGTGGGAAGGGTTTCTGTTGCAAGAATGACTGTTTCTTACTTGGTGTCAGCAGTGTACATCTTTTGTTTCATGTAAAGGGGAGTTTCTGAGGTTACTTTTTAAATTGTAATTACAGCTTTTTTAAATGAAACACCTGTATGTGTATTACAGTATAGTAGTTGACTGAAATAAATATACTGTTATAGTTGTTGTTAGATACTTGGTGGTCAAGTTACCACTGTTGAAGAGAATAATGTAATCTCAAACCCAGAAATACACTCTGACAACTTAATAACAATACTAGGAAAAAGTCAGAAAAATTGACATTCACATTAATACAACTATTTATTTTGTATGTTGTGTTAGTTACATCATAGTTGATCTTTATGCTATGGATTGGCAAATACAAATAGCTTCAAAAGATGACGGCACAAATATAACAACCAAAGTGGGTAGCTTTTTAAACATCTTGATGTTTCGTCTGTTGGGTATTGAGGATGACCTCTGCACTCTGTGATCTACTCTGAGGTCTGGACTGTGGGCAGGCGGGGGTAAATGCTGGACCACCAGTGGACATGGCGCATCCTCAACTTCTGCTTCACGTAGTTTCTATTCATCTTAGAGTGGATCTCCAGATATTGGTGCCCAGCGCTGGTGAAAGATGGCCAGGTCACTGGAACCTTGGACTCCCCCTTGTTGGGGTTTCTGAGAGAGTGAAAGGTAGAGTAGCACAATTAATGATAGTGATCATGAGGCAGGCATGTCAAAGCGGGAACAAAAAAATCACAATTGTGAGGATGTTGTTTAATTGCACAACTTCTCTAAAGGATGTGGGCTGTTGGGATAATACTGCATCCAATTGAAAATGGTAAACTAGTAGTGCTGATTGTAAAAGCAACGGTTTGCATATTTCACTGTGTACTGTTGGGTGATAAATGAAGGCAGGGCTTTACCCGGTCTGGGCGAAGTTAGTCCAGTAGGCGATCATGTATCTGGATAGGTCACGGTATCTGGGCCAATATCCGAGAGGCGTAGTGAAGGGCTTGCCGAACACGTACTGCAGGTCATCGGCGTGGTCTGCCCCCATCCAGCTTGGGTAAGGTTTGCCCAGGCCAGCCATACGGCTGGGCTCTGACAGCATGTAGGAGTAGGTGCGAGCAGTCCTGCAAGAGGGCAGGGAGAGAGGTGGGGAACACAGCATGGGAAGGGATATATAACAGGGGAGCAGAGGCAAGAAAGGGATTTTTGACGAGAATCTGAAGATCTGATTCAGCAAACGCTATCATTGAGTTTCTCATCAAATTATCTGAAATGCATTAATTGGGGATAATATTACTTATTAAATACATTTAAAGGCTGTATAGTAAATAAGGTAAACTGTAAGAATGTCTGGGTCTCACTTGGCATTGGAGGCGTGCAGGTAGAGAGCCACCTGGGTAGGCACCACAAAGATGTAGTCTGACTCAATTTCCACCACAGCCCTCTTGATCGACTCCTTGCTGGGCTTGTTGCCCCAGTTCATGCTGTACAGGTTGAAAGCACTGTCCACAGCAGCATGCCCCTTCTCCTTGGTGAGGGCACCCAGGAGGGTCTTCACATCCTCCCTGGAAGTACAGGAGAGAATTTCCAGATTTGGTATCAGACCTAATGACCAAAATACATTTTCCACTTTATTCATCTGTACTGACATTCTCGCTGGCCAAAACCAACAGATCTCTCACACTGGTGTCTCCTGCAAGGGCTGATTGACGGTCCTTCACATCCTTTCTGCAAATATGTAGTAGAAGGAGGAGATGCCAGGAACAATCATCACAGTGCCACTTACACCGGGGTGTCCTGCAGGGGCTGGTTGATGGAGCCGATGTCCATGCCAGCAAAGAGGTGACCATCCATGTCGTTGACCCCACCAATGTAGTCAATATCAGCAGCATTGTGGAACAGGTTGGCTGGATCATCAGGGAGGAAGTCTCCGTCTATCACTCCTGCGAGGGCCAGATTTTGTACAATGGGTGCTGTCGGAGGAAGAGAGTTAAACGTTCATCAGATGCTGCCAGACTAGGCAGAGTTATGTGGTAACACTAGCGAAGGGAAGTGTTTTGACAAGTTGAATTGATTTCATCAGCCTTATTCCTTGATATTTACTAACCAGAGGCAGATCCTTTCAAGCCTAAGGAGCCTGCAAGGGTAAGGGTGGCAGGGTCAGTCATTTTCAGGCAAGCCATCATCGTGTCATCAGTTGGGCAGTTCACCTTCGTAGCAATCTGGTAAGACAAGCAATGTGAAAGCAGTTGAACATCAGACCTCATCATGAGACCTTATAATTCAGGCAGACCGGGATGAAGGAAATCCCATTACGTACCTCAGCTGCCAGAGCACGAGGGTTCCTGTTGACGGCCCAGGGACAGACGGCAACTCCACTCTGGCTGATGACCCTTTTGAACAGACCCTTGTTGTGTGGAGTCAACATCTAGCAAAGGAAACATATTCTGTGTAAGGATGTGTCTATTCCACTTCGCGGCCGACATTCGTAGCTCAAATACTTTTGCGGCCGCCCAACACATCCGTTCACTTCATTCGCGCTTATCACACATGCTTAACAACACCACGGGAGCCAAACAGTTTGCTTTCACGGCAACATTTATTAGAGCGATCGAAGAAGACAAAGTGTCTATCAGCGCCACAGTAAGCACACATTGGCTGTGTCTACTACCGCGCACTTTATGAAGTACACTGCAATACAGTGCCCTGCAAAACAGTGCACTTACATATTCAGTGCACTCCGTCGATGATAAGTGCTGTCTCAAATGGAACACTGCTACGTTAAACACTTGGTGGAAGTGACGGACGCAAATCTGCTTGCCACACCCGCAAAACTTGCCAAAATGAACGCGCTTCTCCACTCAAGTGGAAAAAGCTGCCGAAAGGGCTCCTCCTTTTCCGCTACGTAGCCAAGATGGCGCCTGTTTAGGGCGAGTAGTGTCCATTGTTGTACACTGTTTTTTTGGACCGTTTTCAGTGCGCCATCCGGGTACTTTCAGTGCACTGAATTCTTCTGGTTTTGTGAGTGAAGCGCCCTAAGCACTGAAAGTCAGTGCTCGAAGTGCACAAGTGCGCGGTAGTAGACACAGCTTTTGTAAAGAGGTAATCTGCCTAACTGCCACCATTCCTGTAGTTCCATATAACAATAGCAAAGTGCTATATTGGCTACATGCACACGACGGGGAAAAAATTTGGTCAGGCCTATTGCTTTTGGTGACGTTAGAAATGTGACTTGTATTGACAAAAACTGTTTGTTAAAAACTGAGAAAGACATGTTACATTACTTATCCGTGGGAGCAAATATGACAGACCAATGATTTATGTGATAACATTAAAGACTAGCAAGCAAGCTTACAATCAGATACTTGAGTGCATTATAATTAATGTAGCCAAAAATTGTTAGCCAGCTAGCTTAGGTAGCAACATAGACACCTATGTACATCGTTGATTGTCATTTTGGAAAGGCAACCGGAACTCCTCAACAGAACTGCATTTTGTGTATGAGAACTAACATAACTGCTCACTACCGGAAGTTGTCGATTCGGATTGAGCAATATGCGGAAGTGATGCGTGCATAGTGACATTGTGAATTGAAGTGGGCATATGCAAGTTACAGCGGATATGTCCGTTCGGCCACCGTCAACGTACTAACCGTAACTATTGGCGTTTCTGTCATGATTCAGGTGGCTGAGCTGTTAGGTAATCGGGCCAGTAATCTGAAGGTTGCCGGATCGATTCCTGGCCGTGCCAAATGACGTTGTGTCCTTGGGCAAGGCACTTCAACCTACTTGCCTCGGGGGAAAGTCCCTGTACTTACTGTAAGTCGCTCTGGATAAGAGCGTCTGCTAAATGACTAAATGTAAATGTATGATGAATGTATTACGCTAGCGGACCACAGGTTGGGAATTGATGTAAGGATATCATCAATGGTAATATGATCAGTAACACTCAGGTGTACAACACAATGATATGTCAGTTGAAGCTCCATACCTGGAAGCTGACACTAGCTCCACCAGCAGATTCTCCAAAGAGGGTGATGTTGTCAGGGTCTCCTCCAAAGCTACGGATGTTCCTGTGCACCCAAGAAATGGCAGCATGCTGGTCCCACAGCCCATAGTTCCCTGTCGGTAGACAGACATCTCTGTAGTTAAAACATAATTGTTGTTTACATAGGATGCTTAAACTCCACACAGGAAACCCTACCCAGCGTACTGGATTACGTTTCTAAAAGACCAACGACAAAAATGAATGTCCCGAAGCTAAAGAAGCTCCGTCTGAATTCATACCAGGTCCGCTGGCGTCTCCAGAGCTGAGGAACCCGAGAGTTCCCACTCGGTAGGCCACAGTCACCACGATAACGTTGCCCCTGTCTGCAATCTCCTTTCCGTCATACAGGTAGTTGTCCAGGAAATTAGCACCCATGGATCCACCAACCAGGAAGGCACCTCCATAGATCCACACCATGACTGGCAGATCAGTAGACACTAGCAAGAGAGAATGAATACAGGAATCAGTTCAGCCATTAATGTTTTACACAACAATTATATCATAACCACAATTCAAAGCTGTGTGTGTCACTGTGATTACCTGAACGTCCATGAGGAACCCATATGTTCAGGTAGAGACAATTCTCACTGCCACGGGTTTCAGTTTGCAGAAGATTCACCTGGAGACACCTGGGCATGAACTTAGTTGCCTTGAGAATGCCTGCAGAGATACACAGGGGAATGAGATTCAGACGCCATCTTGTTACATCTGCATGACTGAATATTGAGTAGTGTTGATCTTTCTACCCACCATCCCAGCCAGAGTGACGTTTGGGCTTCTCAAATCTCCCAGGTTGATCGGCAAAGGGAATTCCTCTGAACTCGTCCACCCAGCGAAACAGTCCGACGTCAAGGCTTTTCCCCTTCACCATACCTCCCTCTGTGTACACCACGCCCAGCTGCACGTCAATAATAAAAAAGATATATAAAGGGTCAGAGGAGACAGATTAACGGATAGACTTTAATGATATGCATGACCCATAGTATGTGAATGTTTCGAATCAACAGTATCATATAGAGCAGGGGTCCCCAAACTACGGCCGAAACACGGCCCGCTTATGCATTTGGACCGGCCCTCTGAACAGTGCCATGTCATTTTCTCTTATAGACTGACCCGGCCCCACATAAAAAAAAGGTAAAAAGTTTGGGGGCCCCTGATATAGAGAGTAGGGGTTGTCGTTTGAGAGGTGTTAAGAAGGAACAGCTGTTTGGTTTACACTGTTCCAGCACCTCACTGACAAAGTAATCCAAAACTCCCAGTGGGTAAATGATGGTGACTTTGCCACATCTTCGCCCTTTTTGTTTTATTCTGTGAGACATTATATTTATTTTCTTACTGACTGAATTCACCTTTTCACAATGAAAATACTAAAACCTACTATGAATGTAATGACTTCAGGAAGCAGTTACAAAACTCTGCCGAGAGAATGTGTGAATTATCAACTGATTATTACATATTACTATTTATAATATACAAATCACCCAAGTATTATAACTTGAACAGATCATTTAAAATAATAGTAAAATAACAGAATAAAAGTATTTTCAAAGATACTTTCTGTGTTCCTCCGTCAAGATAGAAAAGGTGTGTGTGTTTGCGCATGTATGTATGTATGTGTAACATTGAACGACTGCACAATTTGTCTATGGCTGTGTTTGTGTATCAAGATGTAGGATTGACGATCATAAATATTTAGTTTCTCTATTTCTTAACCAATCAAATCAACCATATTCAGTAAATCAGGATGACCACTCACCGAGGCCGCTGAGGCGGTCCCGAGGAACAGAGCAACAGTAACCAAAATCCCATAAGTGTCCATGACGACCACCCAGAAACTTCCTGTAGGAAAGAGATGTCTCTACAGGCGTATATATATACATTAGCCCCCTCCTATTGGACCAAACTGGATAGGCTTTACGTAACAACCACTGCCTGTCGTCACCATATGTCTTTTTCCCTTCCCTCATGTGAAGGTTGAATTTTCTAAACTGGCTCCATTTTAACATGGTACTATGGTTTGCATGTTTACATCAAGGGGAAATGTTATGATGCAATCAAATAAGGTACAAATAAGGTAATGTTATGTAAAATGCCCTATTAAAAAAGGTTTGCTTAAAGGCAATCTATTTTGAAGCAAGTAGAAAATCATAGGATGAAACAGTATGTAGTTAGGCCTCAGAATGATCTCCCTCCTCACTTCCCATTGTCCCCTGATCTGCCAATCACGGCATGGAACGCTTGAGGTGGCTTCCTGGTTGGTGGATCCCATGGGTGTGAACTACTTGTATGAAGGAGATAACATTTTTGCTGTCCACCGCACACGTCAGTCTTAGGTGTGTGGAATAATCTATTGGGCAAGAATGACACGCTCTGAACTCACACGGTACCCGTTCAGGATACAGGTCTGTGTCGAGCAGTAATAAATCATTTACTTGAACTTTGTACCTATAATTCATAAAGTAAAAAAGCTTTCACAATCATTTTATTTTTTTAAACTTTTATTTGGGTTAATGTAAAAAAAAAAGTTGACACAACAGTCATATTTCAAAGTTGTCATATTTCAAAGCAAGTACAAAATACTAAAATGTGCACCTCTTCCCTTCATCCTCCCTCACATATAATCAAGCATCTCCGTCACCATCTCGTTGTCACTTCCCTCAGACGGCTGGTATTCCTCCTCATCTTCATCCTCTTCCTCCTCATCGTCGCTCTCTGTTGCTCTCCGTTGAGCCCCGGAGCATTTGGGTCTCTCAGGGTCTTTTGCAACTGGAGAAACAGAACGACATGAGTACATCAAGAAGAACTAGGACATCACTTATTACACGTACAATGCAACGGTTGTACCAAAGACCATCATGTAGATGAAATACTATGGAAAAACAACAAACACACAATCCATCTAGTGTCTCTGTCTGTCACTGTTGGGACCTCGTCTCCCTGTCTGCTGTTCTGTTGCCAGGACGACAGGCAGGGGGAGGAGCCATGAGGGCTAAGTTTCAGTGAACTTTCTGTTAAATATCAAATATAACAGTGATACGACAAAATGACAGTTCTCTCTTTGTGTTGCTGGCCAAAGCAGGAAAGAAGGGGGCCAAATAAAACTACATTTTATCAAGAGTTTCTGGTTAATGTACGACCCGTGGACAAAACAGTACAACAGGACAAGACAGTTTGTGCCAACAGTTGGGCTCTGGGTTTGGCTGGTGTGAGAGTGCCTCTTTCACCCGGTCTCTGGTCCCGGACAGCCTGCTTGATCAGGGAGGACATGACGTTCCTGAGGTCGTCGGTGGTGCGAGGCAGGCACCACCCGTCCCTCTCGTCACATTTCTCCTCCTTGCCGTCGTTACGTTGAATCACCTTCCTGATTCTGAGCAGGGACAAACACACCACATCACCTTCCTGATTCTGAGCATTCTGCCCACACATTGTGGGCAGCGCAACGATGTCCGACACAAACATTTCGGGACATTTTTCATAAATCTATCGATACATAATTTCCTTGAAATATCGCCAGTCAGAAAGTAATTTGCGGTTTATGCACAAGAGAGATGCTATATGTGTATATACATAATATAGTTCATACTTCTCCACATTCAGGTCACAGAGCTGGTAAAACATTTGCCTGTAAGGGGGCAGGGTCCCTTCTTGGAATATGTAGGAGGATTCCTGGACAAGAAGCAGACATCATTGGCAGCTCAGCATCTAGTGATATGTTCAGTCAACACAGTCTGTGTCTGGCGTGAGTTCACACAGTGAGGTTAGAGCACAGGGCACCCACCTGTAGCTGATACTGAGGGAGCCTGCTGGAGGTGGGCGTCTGACTGAGTTCCATCACGTTCACTGGCTGGGGAACTGGCGGGAAAGCACAATCAAACGCTTATCGGTAGATTCAAACATTCACACTACAAAAACTGTTTAAAAAAAGGGAGGATTTCAGAATGTGTGGGTCCTAGAGGTCAGACCACTAGGAAACAGCCAAGTGGAGCAGAACTAAGATCTCTGATGTTCTCTCCTTAGTCTCTGACCTGCTTTGTTGAACGTGTTGGGAAGAGTGTAGTTGAGAGTGCTTCTCTTGGGTTTCACCGGGATTTCATTCACAGAATATCCTTAACACGGGAGAAATCAAGTCAAAGTTAGGTAAAAGTCTATTGTAAAAATTTATTCAGAAGAAAATAGATGTTTAACCTACATAAAAACCTAATTAATATCAACATATTGATGCGGGTGGGATATTCAGAGGTTTATCAGCAGTATTTTGGCTGGTAGTTGCCCTTAGCAGGTCGCTTTGGAATAAGACTTGTGTCGGCACACTTGTGCCATTTCAAAGTACGCTCCAGTTGGACCAAACATAACAGAAACATTTGAGAGAATCCAGTAGAGATGGGCAGTTCCACCCCTGACCCAGTGAGCAACCAGGCCAGAACCTGCTAGACTCAACCTCTTGCCAGTCCTCACCATGCTTACTACTGCAGCGGATCCTGAAGTCCAGCACCTGGTACTTCTTGGCTTCGGGGATCTTGCGCGGGTCATAACCCAGCCTCACCCACAAACTCCTCCAGGGACCTGTGACCTGGGAAGCAATACAGCTCGCTTTACAAACAGGGAAGAAACCTTGTTCAGCTCTAGCTCACTCGCTCACTTCCTGGTAAGGAATCTCCTTTTGATGACTGGATCATTTCATTGAACTTGATTGATTCTGAACCTGTGGATTGGTTTACTCACCATGTAGTATGCCACAACAGGCAGGAGTTGCTTCAGCTTCTCAGGGTGAATGTCTAGGTTGGCCTTGACGGCGTTCCTGGACCAGACGGGACGTTTCTCAAACAACTATTGGCAGTTTGGTTTTAGATAAGATAAGAAGAGTGGGAAAACATCAGCAGTGTGTGTATACAATTACATAACATGTGTTTCTTTTAGCACATCCCTTGTCCCTTGAACTAAAATTCCTTATCTCAGTTCACCAGAAAAGGTTGCATATTAGACGAGGGGTAAAGGAGAAAGTTGGATACATCACTCAAACACAAACTGACCTTATTCAAGTCCTCCTCTGCCTTTCGGTCGCTCGGGTTCTGACAGATCCGATCCCAGTTGGCCCTTGCGGCCTCCACTGGCTCCGAGGGCACCTCGCCATCGTCAAAAGAGATGAAGATGGCGTTGTGAGGCCGACGGGCACGGTTTAGACCAATCAGATTCTCCCTGGAGAACACTGGCTGAGAGAATCCTAATCTGCTGAGCAACAAAGAAACACCCAAGGTTCACTCACTCACTTCACATCTTGTTCTTCAGCTGTTTTGCTTTTTAGAAAAAAAGGTTCAATGTCTTGCTTAAGGACACTTCGACACATGGCCAGGAGGAGTTGGGGATCGAACCACGATTGGTGGATGACCTTTCCTACCCCCTGAGCCACGACCATCTCAATTAAAAATAGGTGGTGCCACCTATTGGAGCAGCACAGCATTACAGTGCCAGGCACCAAAAACGTATTTCATCGACACTTATTGGAAGTCCTTTAGCACACTTTTCCCTTTGCTCATCTTGAGACAGTGATTGTGGTGCCTCCCCCTGGACAACTGCGACACGTCTTATGTCCGTGTTGGGATTGGGGGGGCGGCGGGGGGTGGGGGTGGGGTGGGGGGGTGCTGGTGATAAATCTTGCCTAGGGTGCAAAATGTCCTAGGACCAGCAGTGACTCTCACACTCACTTGTGATGGGTGTCGGGCCGGTAGCAGTAGTCCACTGGGTTGTCTACACGAGAGAAGATGGCCGGAGGCAGGAAATGGGGCACGTCCTGCTCAAAGTACTCCTGATTCTCAGGTTTACGTAGAAGTATCGTGTTGTACAAGGATGTCTGTTTGCCTCGGTCTGAATGAACAGCCAGATACTGGAAGTCTGCCATACCTGCAACGGATATACCCGTTTATAGCTGTTCAGACAGACACTGGCGTGCAACAAAACACATGTTGTAACTGTAACATCTAAATAAAATTTGCCTGAAACAACATGAATTGAAAACAACAGCCTTGGCTGATGGAAAGACATAAAGGTTAGAGAAAACTGAACCTTGGAATTTGTATGTGGTTCCTATGACACCCAGTAGCTCCATGTTGATTTGAACGTCGTCGGGTTTCCCTTTGCGAACCCGTTTCCGAACTTTGAGAAGGAAGCTGGTGGCGGTAAAGCGGTTGCCGCAAAGGCAGTGACAGAAAGGGTCTCGTGGTCGAAAGCACAGCTCTAGTCTTCTGTTGGGGTCACTATAGGTCTGAGAAAAAAGAAATGCTGTTGTCAAAGAAGAGGTGACAGCACGTAGCTGATGTAGTTATTTTAGCTATGTATCGTGATACAGTGAAGATGAAGTGACTGGACTGATCTGTTACAGTTTTTTGTATTGAACCCTATTTGTATAAACTAAAAAATATATTTATGCTTTCAATTTTATTGTTCTTGTGCATTAAAATAATTGACCTTGGACACTGCTTTCTCGCCCCCAACCGTTTCCAACATCATGTCGACACTGCTGATGATGCCTGGATATTCCACAGAGACTAGTTTACTGTCCGAAGGAACTATAAAAGTCGCTGAGCTACCGGGTACTTCTTCACCCAAATCCTGCTGGCTCGTGTTAGTGATCTCTTTCAAAGTAAAATTTCGATTAAAGTCTTTTGAATTTGCCATTTTACTTTCAGTCAGATACCGTAAGAATGCAGAAAATGAGTTAACTGGGTACTGATCTCCATAATCGGAGAACTGCACGTTCGGTGAATGCTATTGCGATTGAAAAATAAGTCCGGATAGTAAACAATGATGTATTCATGGTTCCGCTCAATCCGTGTTCGTTTACCTAAAATCAAGTTTCAGTTAAAGTTACGTACAGTACGCGATGTTGCAGGAAATAATAATGTAGGCTACTGTTTTTTCTCTCTTTTAGGTTTAGGCATTTCGCAGCGTTAAAGTGGGAATGAATGGGGCACAACGACTGAAATGGTTATACGATCTATCCACAAAGCGGCAATAGAGAGTCAAACAATGTTACAGGAAGTATTATTTTTGCAGTTGGGACAGTCAGATGCCTTCCCCGTATTTAGAGGCCTACATTTACATAACTGTCGGCAGGAGGTATGAGAAACCAATCACATCGTCTTTAGAAAAGACTAGGCATTCAACAATAAGTAGCCTATCGTCGAGTTAACAGCGAAACGTGATTCAAGATAAGACACGAAACATTAAGACGGGGCTGCCAATTTTTCAAAAACCTTGGAGTGAGATTTGGTGGCGCCAAAGCATAATTTCTCAAATGTACTTCCGTCAGGGTTTAGGCTACCTTATTTGCTAAAGGAGTCGTCAGCTTCTTGAGTGTCGTGGATGGGGTTGTCATCCCCTTGATGCAATAAGTCAACAGACAGTCAAGCCCTCAGAGGAAGAGATCCATCAAGTGTGGTTACAGTTGGCTACATATTCTCTCTCTCTCTCCCTCTTTTCATATATTTCCCTCTCTTTCTTTACCTCTCTCTTTCTCTCTCCCTCTCCCTCTTTCTATATATCTCCCTCTCTCTTTCTCTCCCCCTCTCTCTCTCTTTCTCCCCCACTCCCCCCCATCTCTCTCTTTCTCCCCCACTCTCCCCCCCCATCTCTTTCTTTCTCTCCCTCTCTCTCTGCGTGCAGTGGAGCCCTGTGCTCTGAGATTACGTCTGTATTGGGCGCTATCTCTGTGGGAGGCCTGTCCACTCCTCCCTGACGTGTCACTGGTGTGTTCCAACCGTCGCAGCATGGGGCGGTCACGATAAGGCTATCGCACACATACTGCACAGTTCCCTCGGGCCACGCACGGCCTTCTGGCCCCAGATTTCACCCACCCCCACGCCTCTCTCACTTCCCCTCCCTCATATTTTTCACTTTTGTATCGTGTAAACTTATATCCATCCTCATCGTCCTCATTCTATTTCTATCTTTCTTTTCTACTTCCTTTCTACTTCCTCTTTCTATGAGTCAAAGTACCTCAAAGCCGCCTTGGCCAGCTGATTGTTTGCCGGTTGGAGACATGGCCATATGTGGATGATGGATAGCTTCAGGACTGTGACTAAGAAAACTGCTGTCACACCAGAGTCGTCACACCAGAGTCGTCCCACTGGCGCTGTCACTGTCAATCAAGTGGTATCACCACCCAACTGCTCTCATATGGGATTATAGACTCACTTCCTGTGTCCAAGACTAGAAAAACTTGCTGTAACTCTGTTAGTCTTTTCCCTAAGTTGATCAAATACAGTAATAACTGATGTGATGCGATTTCTTTTAGTGTTATAACTAAATCTTCAGTACAACTCCAGTACTCTTTCAGTTTCTCACCATCTTAAACTTCATGGGTTGACAATATGTATGAATATACCAATTTATAAGTAAATGAAAATCTTCTGTTTTGGATCAGGAAGTGTTGCCTTCCGTCTTCCAAGGATTTATACTCAAATGTTATCCTACCTAAATTTGAATGTTGATTGTCCGGTATCCATCTTTTCAGTAATCTCCAGTATGAGTTACCCTTACACTACTCCATGTTATTACATACGCGCTTTGGTAAACTTTTTTGGCAAACGTTTAGGCAATGCATGACTTTTCCGGGATGAAAAAACTAAACAAGAAACAAACCAATAAGTATGAATGTGATTCTGTAATCAATACACAGTGCACCACATAGGGCACCATCCTAAAATTGTCACTGCTTTAGTCACAGTGGACCGAGCCAACTTAAGATGGCTCCCCCAGTCTAGGAAGAGAGCAGGAACATTTGTATTGTCCGTTAGTGTATTAACAGAGAAGGATGAGTGATTATTTTCCAGTAAAATGCTGTGATGTTCCAGTAGGGGACTAACAGTAGAGGCTCCCTCTGCAGCTTCAGACTAGTTATCCACACTCCCAAGATCTGAGTAGAGGCCAGGATTATTTTGCATAAAGCTCATTTGCAAGCCAAATTTGACCATGATGTATCTTTCGCATGCCTGCGTGTGTGTGTGCCTGTGTCGGTGTGTGTGTGTCGGTGTGTGTGTGTGCCGGTGTGTGTGTCGGTGTGTGTTTGGATTTGAGAAGAATGGATGTGTTTATGATTTTATTCTGTCTTTCAGGGTGTTTGTTGAAATGTCTGCTGGTTAGGATGATTGGATCCTGGTGGTCATTGGATCTATGTACAGTCGTGGCCATAAGGTTTGGCAATTACTGTTGCGAAATGTTGTGTTTTGCAAAGTTTGCTGGTTCAGTATTTGAGGAAAGTGTGAACCCTGCAATAAGTGCGGTTAGGTTCACTTTGAGATTGTGGATCCATTGGCGTTTTAGTCTATACGCTAATATCTGAACATTCTTTTTGTGTATTGTGGAACTCTGACTGTTTTAGTAATTTATTATTGTATATGTTTTATCTTGTATTTGTCTGTATTTTGCCATGTTTTGTATTGTGCTATGGACCATTTTTTGTGTGTGTCCGGAATAAAGAAATAATAATAACATGTTTCTATAGAATACTGGAATACAATAAGGCACATTTCATATTCTTTTAAGCTTTTTTAGGGAGAGAATTTTCAATATATGCAAATTGTCCACTCTTTTACAGCAGTCAATTTGCCCATAAAACCCAATCAGAATGATATAGGGATTTCATCTGGCTAGAACTAGTTCACACTTTCCCCTGTGTTGATGATATGACTTACTGAAATTATCTTAGCAGTCATTTTATGCGAAGGCCCAGCAAGCTTTGCAAACACAAAATGTAGGTTGCTCCCAATACTTCTGGCCACGGCTGCAAACTGGTTCTGCCTAGCGAAAGTCAATAAAGCATTTCAACTGTTGTTTTTGTGACTTTAACATAATGCTTTTTCAGCTTCATTTGTATTTTTTTCTCATTCTGAGGTTGTTATCCCTCATCCTGTTTGCTACACGCTCAAATCATGTTCCATTTGTAAATGTTTTTTGATTTTCCATAGACGTACCCAGTTAAGTTAAACAAACACTAGGCTAATGCTGTCTGTATTCAATCCAACATAGATTTTTGTTGAACTGGTTGTGTTTATACTGATGTTGAGATTTAACAGGCTGTGAACTGGCTTTGTGAACTGTGTAACTGTTCCACTGAATTTGAAGGATACCAAAATGCCCTGAGGTGCAAAAGATGCAAATTAGCATGAAGAGGTGTCATGCTACGAGAGAGGGAGAGAGAGAGAGATAAAGAGAAGTTGGTTGAACCTCGTCCCCAGTCATCCCCTGTTTTTCCCCGGGCTAAACAGAGACAGAACCACACCTTGCTGCAGGACCCACGTCCTGCTACGGTAATCCCGCCTCCCCTTCTTCTCCACCACCCATTGGCTGCACCTGTGCAAGATTTTGATTTGCTCTTCGCACCATGATGCAGCGGTAAGTGTTCCAGTGCACAGCGGACCCCGTTGCCTGGGAAATATACATTTGCATAGCCAACCCAGATTTGTTTACTAACTGTACGAGTGTGGACCCGTTGTCTGTGCTGTTCTATGTACAGACACTGATTTCAACAACAATAATATCAACCAAAAAAAGCCACACGTACTATACAACGTACGTTGTGTTGTACTAGCCATAACTAACAACATAACTGATGACTTGACATTACTCTTTTGACCGTGTGCCCTGTATTTATGAAACAGCACAGTGTGACTGATTCTTTCACACTAGTGACTCGGTTAATGAAAAGGGCTTCATTCCCTCGGCTTACAAAATCCTGTTTGCAACCGACCAGTAACCTATGTGACAGATTAAACTAAGTGATGATGTGATTTGCCTGGAGCAGCTTCAATGGCTTAACTGGCTGTGGTGTTTGAGGAAGGAGGTGAGCTTTCTTGAGACGTGCGATGTGTTTGTCAAAGTAAATCCGGCAGAATGGACGGGCGTGGTGGTGTTAGGACAAGATGCTTAAGCACTCCATCCTCTTGTCCAGTCCGTTGTTGCTGATACAGTAAATCCTTGTATGTATAGTACTGTTTAGAATATCACCCAATGCAGAAATACCTTGACCAGAAGGCCACACACTGTCTCTACACATGACTGCTAGTCCAGTTTGGTGTTTGAAAAACTGACAGTCCCTAGCATTTGCATGACAGCGTTCCAGGTATAGATTTGAATGCAGTCTGCCGCCATGTCTTGTCATATCAGAGATAACTGCCTGAGGCAACACAATGTTGAAAAAGATCCAGTCAGAGCCTTATATCCTGCTTGGGCAGGAAGTCAACAAGCATACAGGAAGCACAATTAAAGAGACAGAAACAGTATGTTTACTGTGTCATCTCATCTTACTAAGCAAATGCTGTGCTTCAGTTTGACCTTGTGACTATTTTCACTTGACTTTCTGCTTTTTCCATAAAGGTATAGTTAATATTGTGACGGGAGGAATACGACACACTGCGAAAATTATCATTCATAAGAACATGTCACTCTTTTATTATTTACTCCCAACTACTTACACAAGTTTTAACTTCTTCAATAAATTATGTAACAAATCCATGTATTTTAAGTCGTTCATAAAGGCACATTCAAGACTTCGAAAGAACCTGAAGTAATCATTCCTACAACCAATGCAAATGGTTGTAGAATTATGTTTGGTTTACAACTTTCTTGTGTTCTTTAATGTTTAAAGTCAAAGAGGAAATGCTTATGCATTCGTTATAGAGTAGCTTCATGATATGTGTTTGCCTTCTGCATGGACAGAACACTGCCACTATGTGTTTCCGCCATGTATCTTTTAACTTCATAGATTTCATCCTTTCAAGGGCGTAGGTTTGAAAAGGACAAATCTAGCCCCCCTGATGTTTGATCAAAACAATTACATTTAATAGTCGGATCCTCAGTTAAAAATAGCTGTTCCATCCGCAGTTGAAAACAAACCTACACCCCTGTATCCTGGACAGCGTCTTCTTCACTTCAGTCCGTGTTGGCTCTCGTGGTGTCTGCGCAGGTCCACCTTGCGCTGGAAACCTTTGGCGCAGATCTCACAGCCAAACGGCTTGAATCCTGTGTGCTTCCGGCTGTGTGTGATGAGGTTGGAGCTCTGACTGAAGGCTTTGCCACACACTTGGCATTTGTGGGGCTTTTCGCCTGCGGATGAAGAGAGACAACTTGTCTTACATCATGGAATCAATCACCCAAACTAGAAAAGTCATTTTAGACTCCTGTTATATTGCAAGCCGTAGTTTACATTACTCGTCTTACTGATAACTGGAGGTACGCCATATCAGTGTTGTAAATTGTGAGGGAAGAATCATGCCATTGTTTCAGATTTGTCGAGCATTTATGAAGTGTCATTCTAGCAGTGCAGTTCTTGCACACAGTTCCTGTCACAGAGGGCTCAGCAAAGAAGGAAAACCAGATATGCAAATGATTTAAACATTTGTATAAGTTTTTTTTTTTTTTTGATTTATCAGCAGTTATATTGCTCTTAGAAAGAATGGCTCTTCACAACACTTAGAGAGCATAAAAAAGGAATACGTAGAGATGAACCAACCAGAGAAATGGCATAAACACATTTATGTTTATTAGCACACCATGATTTGGCATGCCAGCGTTCTTTCACTGGAAATCCCAAAACAAATTCAAAGACACATTTAGGAAGTTTCTGGAGGTGGGGATCCCTCACTGAATGGATCCCTTTTCCAAAATGCTTTCTCTATGAGTTGTCCTGGGAGTATCTTCCCAAAAGTTTAAAGTATAATTTGTCTTCCTTGAGGGTTTAGATTGGTTTAGGTGCAGTTCTATGGGCGTGTGTGAAGCCCTCTGATACAGCGTGTAAAAAGGGCTATACAAATAAAAAATGATTTGATGAACCTTCTTTGGATGTGCTCCTCTGTCCCTCACCTGTGTGGATGTAGGTGTGTTTTTTCATGTCTGACTTCTGGTGGAACCTCTTGCCGCAATACTGACAGGGGTAGGGCCGGGTGTCAGAGTGGATGAGGAGATGCGTGGAGAGGGTGGACGAGCGTTTGAATGTCTTCCCACACATCTTGCACTCAAAACTTCTTTCCTACGTGAAATAAATATAAAAACATGGAACCTTATTCCCAGCTAGTGTCAAAACGTGTAAGCACTTGTAACAGTGTGTACTCAGCTCATTTAGCTAAATAAAAACAGCTTGGATTAACAACGGCCCTAGATATTGCAGGTTTGGTGCAGGGCCAGAGGTTTGTTTTTAAATGTTTTTTTTTTCAACAACTGAGGATGCGGTCGTTAAATATAATTTCCTTCATGAAAAGTGAGGGGGACAGATTTGCTGTTTTCATATGGTAATGATAATTAGGAGTTTAATAGTAATAATAGTTTTGGTATTGTGAAACCTGGACCCCTTGGTTCAAGGTTTGTGTTCGTACCTGTGAGTGGACATTCATGTGCTGTTCTAGGCTGACAGCGTGGCCGAAGGTCTTTCTGCAGATGTTGCACCCAAACGGTCTCATTCCACTGTGAGAACGCCTCACATGCACCTCCAGGCCATGGGGGGTTGAAAACACCTGCGGGAGAGCACAGGGACATCCCCTAATCACTCAACCGTAACCTGATAAAGCCGCCTGCCTTTTCTCCGGATTCTATTTTTTCTGTCACTTCCTCGCCACGTAAATCCAGTGATTTCACATGCCAGCTCTCTACCTGTTTATCGATTCCAGTGAAATCCGATTACGCTCAATCTACAGACATATAAGAGGGAGTCAGGTGGCTGAGCGGTTAGGGAATTGGGCTAGTAATCTGAACGTTGTTGGTTCGATTCCATGCCAAATGACGTTGTGTCCTTGGGCAAGGCACTTCACCCTACTTGCCTCGGGGGAATGTCCCTGTACTTACTGTAAGTCGCTCTGGAGAAGAGCGTTTGCTAAATGTAAATATAACTCAGGTGTATCCCAGCATACCTTGTCACAGGTGATGCAGTGGTAGGTGTTGGAGGTGGGGGAGTAGTGGGTGCTGCAGTCCGTCTGCCGCCGAGGCTCTGGGCTGTGGCTGACCCGAGCTCCGTATAGGGAGGTGGAATGCTGCAGGAGGGTGGGGGTGAAGGTCATCTGGCGGAGGTTGTAGGGTGTAGGCTCCCAGGCGTACGTGGGCTTGTAGTAGGAAGGGAAGTCTGCCACATGGGGCTCTGAAGGCACACCAGGAGGGGAGACATTAGCAAAGATGTTTTATCCGTCATCATTTAGCAATGTCACATCTGTCAAAGGCAGTTGTGGCATTTCGTATATTTGACTAGATTCCACGTTATTCCATTTATAATGTGCTTCGTTCCATCTACCATAAGTATCTCACCAGAGATGTAGAATGGCTGGGTGGGCGTGGCTGGAGGTCTGGTTGGTTCTGGGTGAATCAGGCTCGGGAAACCCAGCTCCTCTTCGTGTTTAATGTACGTGTAAGAGTCTGGTGGAGACTGGGCCCTCATCTCAGGCCTCCCCAGAGGGTCTGGGCTCTGTGGTTCTGACGGGACCTCTGGATATTCATGAGAAGAATCTGGATTTATGAAACATGTAATTGATTACATTTGACGTTTGGATGGTCCTTGAGGAAAATGTGTTTCTTTCATTCCTTTCATGACCGGATAGTAAAGGTTCCTCATAAATGCTTAGTTTTAAGTTCACAAACTGAATAAACTAGTTTTGAAAACTTCAATGCGATCATCTTGAAATCTAAAATGATCTTATGAGAATCCCTGACACCAACACCAGGTTAAAAACGAGGTGAACTAATTTATTTTAATTTGCTTCAAATGTCCTAAATAATAGCCTAATATGATCATCAATCATCAGATCATAATTAACAAATGCAAAAAAATCTAAAAGTCACCACTCAGTTGTATACTAGCCTTACTAGATACGCTACTAGAGGCGCAGGTCTTGAAGTTTCAACAATCTTACTTTCAAAATGTGAAGTTTCCACCGGTGCGTCGTCATAGGAGCGGTGCACATTATAAGAAGTGCACCTCTTGTTTTTCACCAAAAAGGACCGTGGCATGGTCTAAAAAATAGAACGGTCTTATAAATATATTATATTCACAAACCAAACAACATGCCTATCTACATTTTGCATGTAACAATCTACATACATCATGTCCAATTTGCCTCTAAGTAGGTTAAAGCTAGACAATATAGGCTAATGTTAACAATAAGGAGTCCAACTATTGCATTTAAGGCTTTTCAATTTTTTCAGCTTTTCAAGTTGTCTTTGTCAGTCTCAATTTGGATTACACATAGGCTAACTGAAAATAAAGCATTAAACTTTTCGTTAAAATAGCAGTAGGCTGGGCTAAGTTTGTTATCAGAGTTTTATCGAAATACCGCTGAACACTTTAATGAAATAATTCGTTATGATAATTATGGAGCCCTCTTACCGTTATTTGTTTTAGCCTATTTAGGCTATGTGACTATCAAATATCAAAGAAGTTGCAGCCAATTGAGAAAAATTATCTGCACAAAAATAAAATCCACTCTTTCGAAGAAATAATATTTCGTAAAATCCTTTCGCAGAAGTCAGAATCCAAACCTCTGTTAAACCTTGCACTTGTTGCTCTGTTTCTTGTACTCCCCTCCCAGATTTACAATCAGATAATTTTGCGTTGGAATCTGACTGTGGTTTCAACCAATGAGAGAGCCAACTCGCAGGTGCGAATTTGCCTATAGAAAAGGACAGGAGCTCGAATTCGATTACTGCCTTGTGAAGGTTTTATTCAGGTTCAGGTTTTATTAGAAGGCTTTGCCTTTATGTGGGTCTAAGACATCTTGCAAAGATGTGTGACGGGTTAGCAGGCAATAGTTCCATTTGTTTGACTGTATCCTATAGGCCTAAAGTTTCCCACTCGCATTCAAACAAAATGGATGGGAGAAACATAGCAAATCCCAAAGTTACACTGCTTGCAACTTGCAATGTTTGATTTATAAGATTTTGAGTCTCTGATACAGTACATTGTCTGAGCTGTAAGTTGCAGTACATCTGGTGTCTATTTAAATAGGCTAAACGAATTTAGTAACTCCAAAAGCACACACCAAACCAGTCTTTGCGATTATAAGTGTTTACACAATAATGTTTACTCTGTTCTCTATTTTATCCTGTCAGTTGCTGTCAAGCGGTTTATGAAATAAACTAACCCAGCAAAGATTTTGTCTGACAGCTCTATAGCACGCTCTGTCGGTCGGTCGGTTGGTCCACAGAAATTGCATGTGAATTCAAATTGGACCGAATTTCAATGCAAATTAAAGTTTTTTATTTAAAGTTTTTTTTTTATAGCTGTGTAGACAATAAATATAAATCAGATTATAAAACAAACCATGACATTTCGACCAAGGTTTGCGACTTCATCGAATTAGCCTATTTCAGATAAAGTTTAATAAAAAATAAAAAATACATAAATAAAAATAATCTGTCATTTGTTGTATTCAAGATTAATGTAATGGTCTGATGGCTTCTCACATGTGTTGTTTATGGAATGGTTGCAGGCGTTTCCACTTCATATGAAAATAGGCCTTAAATCAGAGCAGATAATTGAAAGGCTTTACCCTATGACCTCAAATTAAGGCGCGTGGCCGCGTCGTCAAATCAGTTGAACATGAGTCGTGTCGTGACCGCCCTAGACTGATTGAAAGTAATTTGACGCCCATTCCATTGGAATCGAAATAAAATTAAGGTAAATATTTTAACAACCTCTTTGCCATACAGTGTAACTCAAGTATTGTAGCCCTTCCGATTGCACATATGATACATAATTACTACTAGCTATATTTATTTGTATAAATCTAGCAAGCCATACTCTGAACTAGAGCCGTAGGCCTACTTATTGTTTGGTTGTTAGCTAGTCAAGCTAAGTTAGCCTAGCCCTTTAGCACGAGTGATTCATACTTGCTGGATCGCCACAATAACTTTTTATATTAGTAGTTGAGTTAGGGGGTTACCAAATTCAAATGTGGTCCATTGTAGTTGGTTACTCAACGTAGTGTGTTTTATAAGGTAGGACCGAGAAAGTTAGCGAGCATATCTTACGAATGAACGAAATGACACGTGGGATGCGGGAGAACGGTTTTCTTGGAAACCGACATGTCTGCGCTGTTTGTTTGTTCTGTCATCAGGATGTCGGAAGACATGACCCAGAAAATGTTACGGGCAGTTCTGCAGTCCAATAAAAACGGCGTGTCCATCACGCGGCTACAGTCAGACTTCAAGTCATTAACGGGCGAGTTCATCCCGCACAGACA
Organism: Hypomesus transpacificus; assembly: GCF_021917145.1. NCBI lineage: Eukaryota > Metazoa > Chordata > Actinopteri > Osmeriformes > Osmeridae > Hypomesus > Hypomesus transpacificus. Next base: position 14,126,178 of record NC_061081.1, on the reverse strand, counting down.
GAGGGGATACCCTTCCCTGGAGGCCTACCTTCGAACCATGCCCTCGGTGGCGCGTTTGGACTACCGAATGGGGGAGGTCGGTGATCGCTCTAAGTCTCTTGTCTAGTCTTGACCAATGGTGATTTACAAGCGCTTACTCAATGTAACAACATAATTTTCGGAGCTGACCAGTAAGTTTTCAGTGAAAGAGATATAGGACTGTCTACATCTAGTTCAGACTTTTTAATGAGAATGGTTGCTAGGATTGGCACAGTATATTGCTTCTGTCCCTTCACGTTCTTAGATAATTAGTCACTTAATTCACGGGTTTAAAACCCTGTTCTGGAGAGCTTCCTAGCCTGTTGTTTTTGTCTCCAACCACACTTATTTGACCGGATTCAATACTAGTTACCTGATCCACCAGTTAAATATTAGAATTGGGTGTGAAAACCTACATGTAGCTCTGTACTACATTTACATTTAGTCATTTAGCAGATACTCTTATCCCGAGCGACTTACAGTAAGTACAGGGACATTCTCCCCAAGGCAAGTAGGGTCAAGTGCCTTGCACAAGGACACAACGTCATTCAGTGTGGCCGGGATTTGAACCAACAACCTTCTGATTAATAGCCCGACTCCCTAACCGCTCAGCCATCTGACCCCCACTAGGACTCCGGCTCCACCACCAAGACAGGGGTTGGATGGGTAATATGAAGTAATGCTGTCCGCCTACCTACCTCCCATCTCCATTCCCAACTTTCCTCTAGGTCATGTGCTTTGCGGGGGTTTGTGAAGAAACTGCCCACATCGCCCAGCTTGTTGCTAGGCAGAAAAGCTCAAAAAAGTGTGGAAGGTCTCAGATGGTGAACTGCAGAATGAGGTCCAATCTCTCCTCGCAGTTCATGTTCAGCGGTACGTGACGAGATCCATAACTTGTTAAATGTGGGCGCAGATAAGGTGCGCTTGATGGAAAAGCCTCACCAGTAATAGATTGGATGCGCTTGATGGAAAAGCCTCAACAGAAATAGATTGGGTGCGCTCAATGAGAAACTAAGACTCGCCCCGGCTCCTCACCTCCATCCAGACAAGTCCCGCCTGCGTCAGCCTGCCCAGAGGGGTCACCCTACCCAGAGGGGTCACCCTGGGTGGGGCATGGCAAGGCAGACTCGGCCCCGGGGCTACGGAGGGTGCAGCATCGGAGGGGACTACAGGCTGAACGACAACCGGTTCACCTCCAACACCCCTCTGCAGCACAGGGCCCCCTCCGTCCACGCCTCCGCCCCTGCCCCCCCTGCGGTGCAGATGAAAGCGGCCACGCCGTATGAAAGGTGAGAGGGTGGCTGGAGGACACACGCATTGTGAGGGATATTCCTAAGAGATCAACATGTTTTCAGCTAAAAACACTCACTTTTTTGGTTATTGTACAAATAGGTAGTTGTGCCCATATTTTAATGTTTTACTCTCATATTTTTCCCCCCATTTGAGAAACACTGCTTTAAACTGTCTTCATGTATGTGTCCAATCTTTCCAGGAGAGTGATTTATGCTCCCAGACAGCACAAGTTGAATGGTCCTGTGCTAACTGTCAACATACTGAATGATGCTGGTGAGAAACATCATCATTTGACCTCTTCCACTTGTTTTTTGTCCTCTGCTTTTCCCAAGCTAGAATTTTTTTGGGCAATTCCGTCTATTTTGTTTTGGTGTCAAACCCATAACCAGATTTTAAAAGGATGCTTAGGCATTTGTCTCCATCTAGTGGCCACTTGCGGTCATTTCAAAATCCTGTAAAAATATATATGTTAGAAATAATCCTTTTGTCCCTGTCTGCCCCAGCCCTGCCTACCCCTTCTCCCAAGCCCACCCCCCCTTCCTCCTCCATCCCTCCCTCCAGACAGGGCCCCTCCCTGGGATGTGTGTACAACCTCTCCCAGGTTCAGGGTAGACTTAAGCAGCTGCTGGCTAAGTACAGCAGTGGTCTGTGGCTGTCCAAGCTGCCCTCGGTCTACAGAGACATGTTCAGCCAGGACCTGCCTGGACAAGCCCTCATAGACATGGAGAAATGGACCAGTGTATGCTCGGTGGGTAGCACGCACACATTCACGCTCTCACTCATTCATTCGCACAGTTACCCACTCACACAAGCTACTCGCTCACACAAACGGCTCACCTGAGCGCCCTGACCAGCTCCTGTCTTGGTGTCCCTGCAGGTGGAGAAGCCGTGCAGCACCAACCGAGCAGACAGACTGGTCTATCCCCCGGCCCCCGAGCCCAAACCCTCTACCTCCTCCACCCTCACCCCCTCTACCTCCACCTCCACCCCTGGCTTTAACTTCTCTAAAGCGGCTGCAGCCAAGATCACCTTCATTCCGACCTTCAACCCCCGCTACACGTTTACAGCCAAGCATGGCAGCCCCGATGTGGCCCCCACCCCCCCCAGACCCTTAGTGGCCCCCTCCCCCTCCAGACCTTCCCCCCCACTTCACATCAAGGCTGTGGGGTCCCCCCCTATTGCCCAGCCCCTCTCCTCCCCCACCACCACCCCCTCCTCCCTGCGTAAGTCCCTCTCCTCCACCACCCCCTCCTCCTTATGTAAAATCTCCCCCTCCAGCCCTTCCTCCCTACGCAACTCTTCCCTCACCTCCCCCTCCTCCCTACGCATCTCCTCCCCCACCACCACCCCCTCCTCCCTGCATACCACCTCCCTCTCCTCCCCCACCACCACCCCCTCCTCCCCCACCACCACCACCCCCCTCCTCCCTGCATACCACCTCCCTCTCCTCCCCCACCACCACCCCCTCCTCCCTGCGTAACTCCTCCCTCTCCTCCCCCACCACCACCCCCTCTTCCCTGCGTAACATCTCCATCTCCTCCCCCTCCTCCACCCCCTCTTCCCTGCGTAACTCTTCCCTCTCGTCCCCCACCACCCCCTCCCCCCTACGAACCCTCTCCCCCCTGTCCTCCCGCCCACTCCCCCCTGCGTTGTCTGTGCCGGTGGATGTGCGCTCCAAGCTGAAGGAGCTGCTGTCTAAGTACCCTCACGGCCTGTGGGCCCACGCTCTGTCCTCGCTGTTCCTGGAGACCTACAAGAAGCCCTTCCCAGAAGGCGTCCTGAACAACCTCTCGGTCCTGCTGGACATCTGCACTGTCGAGTTCCCCATGCCCAACAACAAGAACAAGGTAGCACCCTACGAGAACAAGGTAGAACACTGTGAAACTCTGCTAGAACAAGGCAGAACCTAATAAGAATAAGAAGTTATGATACTGGGGAACAAGTTGAAGCAAGATTAGAACCATACTAGAACAAACTAATACACTGGGGAACCCTACTAGAACAAGCTAGAACCCTACTAGAACAAGGTACGTCATTGGGGAACCCTAGTAAAACAAGGTAGGCCACTGGAGAAAGATAATAATGTAATGCGATGGTACCCTTCCTTCCTCCTCCTCTCTCTGCCTCTCCTCCCCAGGCCATCCTGTACGGCCCCCGCATGCAGCCCACCACCAAGTCCCCTCCCCCCCCGTCCGGGCTGCCTGTGTGCCCCTCCCTGGTGCCTCCCCTGGAGCCTCCCCGGGAGCTGTTCCCCTCCGTCCTGGTGATGGACACCAGCGACGCCAGCGCTGTCACGCTCAGGTGACACACACACACACACACACACACACGTGTTCTGTCTCCCTAGAACAGTCGAGGCCTGTTCACACAGCTCAAACAATGTCCAACACCAAACATTCTACTGTTGGCTTTAGAATGTTTTAGAAAGATAACTGACAACTGTCATTCATTCTGCTCTGTCAAATGCCAACAGTCATATAACACCACATCAACACAACACAACAACTGCTGGTGATTTGTTAGGCCTTCAACTGGCCTTAAAACACTCCCTCCTTCTGTCTCTTCAGGTATGTCGGCGAGGGCTACTCTCAGGCACTGGAAGACATGGAGGATGCCATGAAACTGTTCTACAGACAGCCCAGCAACCAGCTCCCGGTACCGGCCCCTGTTACCGGCCAGCTGGCCACCGTCTGGGTCGAGGACGACGACGAGGTTGTTCGAGTCCAGGTCACAGAGGTCATGGTCAAGAAGGATGAGGTCAAGGTGAGGTCATTTGGAAAGATGGAACTTCCTGATATTGGTCCAGAACACTGAGCTCACATCAGATCTCTTCCTCCACTTCTCCCTCTATGCCTCTCTCTGTATTTCTGTAACTTTCTCTCTCTGTCTCTCTCCCCTCTCTGTATCCCTCTCTCCTCTCTGTGTCTCTCCAGGTGTACTATGTGGATCATGGTTTCTCTGAGGTGATCCTAAGGACCAAGCTGATGGAGCTGCAGCAGGACTTCCTCAAGCTGCCCCTCCAGGCCACCAACTGCAGACTGGCTGGTACACACCCCTCTTCATCCTCTCACACACATGCACCTCTTCATCCACACACACACCACACACACAAACTCACACCTGTTCATCCTCACACACACACACACACACACACAGACACATCTCTTTATCCACACACACACGTTCATCCTTACACACACACACGCGCACACCACCATCCTCACCATAACACCCTCCGCAAACTGGCTGGCACACACACATACCCAAACCTCACATGCTCCGTGTGTGTGTGTGTGGCCAGGCGTGGAAGCGTTTGGCGTGTCCTCCGTGGTGGTGAGGACTCTCGAGAGCCTGACCCTGGAGAAGATCCTGCTGCTGGAGGTGCTGGAGCGGCCGGAGCGAGAGCTCCCCCTGGTGGTGCTGTACAACACCTCTCTGGACCAGGACCTCAACATCAACGCCTGCTGCCTGCACGCGCTGCACGACACCTCCATGAGCAGCACGCTGCAGGTCAGAGGTCACGGGGAGAGGTCACACACAATCTGGGGGGGGGGGGGAAATGAACTAAGACGGGGAACCTATGTGTTTAATATTTTATTTTTAAAGTAATATTCTTTATTAAATATGTGTTTTACCTATGTGTGTAACACAAGTTGAAACCACTACAAAGATGGGTCGGATCACCCTCCTGCTCCTCTGTCTGTACTGTGCCTGGCCACCAGGAGTCCACAACGTTCGAGGACGTGCTGGTGACCAACGTGTACACAGATGGGTCCGTGTTCTGCCAGGTGCCCTCCAGGGGGCGGCACAAGCTCCACGAGCTGCTGGAGAAGATCGAGGCCTTCTTGGTCACCCAGGTAATGGGGCCGGGGCATCGGTCCTGGACAGATGGCGTCATGTGGGGTTTTACACTACACTCCAAGCCTTTGGGAAGATGTTGACTGAAGAGGGTATCGTGTGTCTGTGTGTTAGGTGACATCAGAGTGCCTGGTGTCGCGGCCGTTTAGTGGGAAGGTGTGTCTGGCTCGTTACCAAGGGAACTGGTCCCGTGCGGAGGTGAGACAGGCTGCGTGTTGTCATCAGACCCCTCGATCTGTTGCTGAACAGAGCACTACAAAGCACGGTGCTTTGGATCAAAGCATCTGTTGAATGAATACAATTTAAATATGGACTTTTTTTATTGGATTTTTATCTTTTTTTTTATTATATTTTATTCATTAGCAGACTATTTAATCCAAAGCGATATAGCAATAGTGCATGTAGAAAGTACATAAGTCAATCATTGTTACAAAGTCAAGAAATTGTCTATATTTGAAAGTGAACAATAACAATGTAATATATTATTGTAACATTTCCATCTCAGATCACCATGCTGCACGGCAGCAAAGTGATGGACATCCTGTTTATTGACCTGGGAGTTCCAGCCTCTGTGGAGATCACAGAGCTGAGAGAGATCCCTCCCCCTCTCCTCCACGACCTGTTGGTCATCCCCCCCCAGGTATGACATCATCCCCTCTTCCACGTCCTGCTGGTCATCATCCCCCCCCCCCTCCTCCACGACCTTCTGGTCATCATCCCCCCCCCCAGGTATGACATCATCCCCCCCCCTCTCTCTCCACGACCTGCTGGTCATCCCCCCCCCCAGGTATGACATCATCCCCCCCCCTCTCTCTCCACGACCTGCTGGTCATCCCCCCCCCAGGTATGACATCATCCCCCCCTCTCTCTCCACGACCTGCTGGTCATCCCCCCCCAGGTATGACATCATCCCCCATCTCTTCCATGACCTACTGGTCACCCCCCCCCCCCCCAGGTATGAGATCATCCCCTTCCACGACCTTCTGGTCATCATCCCCCCTGTGTGTGTTGTCTCTATACTCAGGCCATCAAGTGCTGTCTGGCAGACGTGCCAACGAGCGTGTGGACCCAAGAGGCTGTGGTGTGGCTGAAGAATGCTGTTCAGCCCTCCATCAGCTGCAGCATGACGGTAACACACATGCATGCATGTTACTTTAGGTCAGCAGGCAAGTTTGTTGAATTGATTTTTGGTTTTCCTCTTCCTCCAGATCTCCAAGGTGGACTCGAACAGGGTGGTTCACATGTTGCTCTTCAACACGCCCGCCCCGCACTCCCCCTCCTCCAGCCTGAACCACCAGATGGCGCTGGCTGGTCTCTGGAAACCACCCAGTCAGGGCCCCGCCCGCTTCAGCCCGCCGCCGACCTCCGACCCTCACCTCGTCCTCACAGACTTGATGGGCCAGCTGTCTCTGAGCACCGCTGTTGGCAGCCCCGTGGCCCAGCCCACATCCCCACCACAGGCCCAAAGTGGAGCAGGGGGCACGCCTACGAGGAGCGACCCCGCTCTGGAGCCCCTCGCTGGGGAGGTGAAACTCCCGCTTCCCCCTCTCATGGAGCTCCCGAAGGTAAGGTGTCTTTTTGCAAATCTTCTCCTTTTCCACTGGTTAGAGCTTAAAAAGGGCATATCAAGATGTTGCAGGTTCAAATTCCCCTCTGTCCGTGGCTTTGGGGGGGAGGGTATTAAATGAATACATTGTTATTGATCTCTTACTCATCCCTCCCTCTAACAGTAGTTCATCTAATTATCACCCCCTCATTTCTCTCTCCTTCGATTTTTTTCATCCCTCTCTCGCCTTCCCTCTCTCTCTTCCTCCCCCCTCTCTCTCACCTTCTCTCTCTGTCTCTTTCTGTCTCTCTTCCTTCCACCCCCCAGGTCCGTGACAGCATGGATGTGTTTGTACCGGTGGCCTGCCACCCAGACTACTTTGTGGTGCAGTCGTGGCAGGAGCTGTTCAAGCTGGTGGTGCTGATGGGAGAGATGATCCTCTACTACAACAAGCTGGAGGGTGATGAGGTGCCTGTGTGTGTCGGGGAGGTCTACGCTGCCAAAGTGGAGAACAAGTAAGCGACAGCTACTGTCATGGTCCCTGGGTACGTCGTTGGAAATGTAATACTATTGAATTTTAATATGGAATTTCATTTTGCTGTTAAGATTCTTTTTTTTTTTTTTTAATGACACACTAATAGTTGCAGTCCTGGAAGACATTCTTTCTTTTGATACAGGAGACAAACATTTTCCTGAAAACGAATACAGACCTGAGATGACACCATTCTTGTTATTCTATTTATTTTTTTATTAAGAATAATTGTAATCAATACTAATCCTCCCATTGTTTCCTCCAGCTGGCACCGGGTCCTGGTGAAGGGCATGCTGACCAACGGGCTGGTGTCTGTGTACGAGCTGGACTACGGCAAGCATGAGCTGGTGAGCTGCACGCTGCTGAGGACGCTCATAGAGGAGTTCAGACAGCTGCCCTTCCAGGCCATCACGGCACAACTGGCCGGTGAGTACGGCTGGGGCAGTTTGGGGCTGGGCAGGGGCAGTTTGGGACTGGGCAGGGGCAGTTTGGGGCTGGGCAGGGGCAGTTTGGGACTGGGCAGGGGCAGTTTGGGGCTGGGCAGGGGCAGTTTGGGACTGGGCAAGGGCAGTTGGAGACGGGAGAGGCAGGTAGGGACTGTGCAGTTAGTTTCTGGTCCAAGTCTTGAGTTCAGGAACCATGTGGAGATGCCTATTTAAACATCTTTCTCTCCACCTTTTTTCTCCCTTCCTCCATCTTTCCCTTTTCTTCCTCCCCCCCCCCTTTCCTTCTCCTCCTCCCCCTTCCAGGGGTGGACCAGCGCACCTGGTCTGAGGCAGCTTCCATCGTGTTCCGTAACCACGTGGAGAAGCATCCCCTGGTGGCGCAGGTGGAGTCCGTACAGGAAGCTCCCCTGCCGTGGGACAGGAAGCTGACCCTGTACCTGGTCGACACATCCCGGGCCGATGCCGATGTTTGGGTCCACAACATCATGGCTGACTTTGCAGAGGAGTTCACTACTGCCGCCTAGTGGCCAGGAGGAAAGGAGGGTAGCAGCTTTCAAAGCTCTTAAGTTACCCAGAACACCCCCAACGTTGGCCTTATTTTTGTTTTGTAGATGCCAAAGTCCACTTAGGGCTATGTCTGTGGTGTCATTTAAGATGTAGCTGAATATAATTGCTTGGGGGGAGGGGGAGGGGTGTACAGGGCACTTCTGTAACTATGTGAAAAGAAAAGGCGTGTGGTAAAAAATGACATTCTGAAAGGTAATCTTGTGATGAGGCAGCAGATTTTTTTTTTTTTTCAGATTTTGCATGTTTATTTGTGTGCGTGTGTGTGTGTAGAACCCTTTCAGGAACGTTACTCATCTTCCAGTAGAGGTTTATTTTCTCATTTGCTGTTGTTAGTCATCACTAATGTTTGTTCTATGCATGAAGACAAGTTAAGCCTGTTTGGCCTGGTTTTTGTTTTGTGTTTTTTGCAATCTATTATTATTGAATTTAAGTTAAATTATTTGTGTTGTTCATAGATTTTTTTCCCCCCCAAACGTATGATGCATGTTATAGATGTATTTGCCATTGTACCCACTTATTTTACGACTCACAAACTAAAAATGGTTAAAATAGATTAATGTTGAGACCTAAAAGATGATGCACGGGGTAAATAAATTGGTCCTTAATTTACATTCAAAAGCTGTCCGTAGTCTCAATACATGTTTAGGCCTATACATTTTCTACCGAAGATTTCCGATTTCAGTTTCCAGTAGGCCTATAAAAATTAAACTATTGTTCACTTATGCTTCAAGACATGTACATGCTGCATGTTCTACATTTGTTTAGTCTCTTAAATACATTTTAAAGTAATAAAAATAAAAAGTTTTATGAAAACTTTGTTTCACAGTTAAGCGTGGGAAGAGCCGTTAGTTCGCGCGGCTCTATCAAGAGCCCTACTGGTGTGACATCACTTGGGTGGACGGTCTGTGCGCGAGGGGGAGTTGACTACCACAGTTGACTTTACCTCCGAGAGTGAGTGAAGACAGTAAACCACGAATTGGCAAGTTGAAGGGAAACTGTTGTATTTCAAGTCGGGCTCACGGTTCTGGACAACTTGGCCCGGTCATGGACCATTTTGTGTAGTAGGTCCCGTATTTATAAGTTTATTCTACGCTTTCTAGCGACTCCTCCGTGCGACTCAACCGGTCAGAAAAGGAACCATATCTGGTCAAAGTATTCGGCTGTCACTAAGCGGGTTCCTGTCGGCTATAAATAGACTCGGATAAGCGGTGAAAGAGGTAAGTGAAAAAACTGCTTCTGTTAGCGAAAATACCTAAACTGATGGACAGCATTTGTTTAATTTCATAATGCCACTTCTAACCTTGGCGGTTGATGTATTTTACAAGTTCGAAAGTAGGCCTGCGTGTTTCCCTCAAGGGCTGCTAAATACTTATTTCACACTTTTGCTAGTAGGCCTACAGTAGAATACATTAAAAGTGTAGTATTACTAATTTGTGATGCACCATTGAAGCCGCGATGCGTTTGTTTGGAATTGTAGCAGTTGTCAATTGTTTAGTCTAGTCCAAGTGTAAGCGCACTGGCTAAATTAACTTAAAAAATGACTATAATATGCTCGAAAATAACACATTTCAATAGCTAACTCCTGTCCACACGAGGTAGTTTATTATGAAGACAATCCTCAGAGTCCTAACGGGCCGTCGCGCGCACAGACCAGAAGGCCTATAAACTTTTATTTTTCCTTCAGAGCTATCACGTCTAAAAGAAGTATGTTCCTGATGCTACAAAACCCATGCATGTAGTCTTGTGGTTGTAAACCTTTGGGCTTGAGGGTTTCATCCACCTGGCTTAGTGATCCTGTCCACGTTTACTGTAATACAGGATGCAGAGGTCATTTTTACCTGTGGGGGCTTGGGTTTGAACAGGACACCCACACATCTGGTCAAAATGGCAGATACATTTTACTTGATTTAAATATAACCTACCATGGTTAGTACAGGAGCAGTTTCATCACAGATCCCATATCCCACGTAAGGGCCTAATGTTCCAGCGTTACATTTGAATGAGATGCTGTCATTGCATCTTCAACCTCAGTTCTTGCAGCAGCAGGAAGCTATCTGGCAGAATGACTAGACCTATAAATACATGTCTCTCTCTACCACCCCTCCACCCCCACATGCTTCTCTCTCTCCTATCTCTCTTCTGTCTGTCTGTCTCTCTCTCCTATCTTTCTTCTTCTCTCTCTCCCCCCCTCCTCTCTCCCTCCTCTCTTTCTCCCCCTCCCCTCTTTCTCTCTCCCCCTCTTTCTCTCTCTCCCCCCCCCTTTCTCTCTCTCTCTCTCTCTCTTTCTCTCTCTCTCTCTCTCTCTCTCTCTCTCTCTCTCTCTCTCTCTCTCTCTCTCTCTCTCTCTCTCTCTCTCTCTCCCTCCTCTCTCCTTCTTCCCTCTTTCGCTCTCCCCCTCCTCTCTCCCCCTCCCCCTCTTTCGCTCTCCCCCTCCTCTCTCCCCCTCCCCTCTTTCGCTCTCCCCCTCCTCTCTCCCCCTCCCCTCTCTCTCTCTCCCCTTCCCCCCTCTCTCCCTCTCTCTCTCTCCCTCCTCTCTCCCTCCCTCTCTCCCCCTCCTCTCTCCCCCTCCTCTCTTCCCCTCCCCTCTCTCTCTCTCTCTCCCTCTCCTCTCTCGGGGAGGGACTGACAGACAGGCGCACCGCTACCATCAGCTGTTTCCCACCAGGGGTTAGAGCAGGCAGCTAGGGCTTAGCTGTGCGACCCAGAGACCTTCAACTCCCCCACATCCCTCACCATGCTCGACAGATAGCTGGCTGACTGGTTTGCTGGCCGGCTGTATTGCAGACTGGTTGTATTTGTTAACGAAGCATATTTAAGGATATTTATTAATGCAGCGTAAAATGTGTACAATATGGCCAGTGTGCCACCAATTTGACTGGTTGAATGCTAACACTAATGAAGCCTGAACTGAAGTTGGTACGTTGGCCCACTGTTACTGACGCAAGCTACGAGAAAGGGAATGGTTGAAACGTTGAGTAAACCATTAGGAGTCAAATGTCGAGGGCTGGAGGGAGGTCCCATATTAGCTGCGTTGCGCAATCCTATGACCACAGACCCCCCAAACACCAAATGTGTTTTTCCAGCCAATTGAGTTTTTGTCACATCTAAAAGGCAGAGGCTGAGGACTTGATGTATGACTATGTTTAGCCTGTTTTCTGCACCTCTCCTTCACCAACCGTCTCTGGGGGAGGGGATCCCTCCCTGAATTGCTCCTCCAAAGGTTTCTTCCATCTTCTCGCAACTAAGGTTTCCTGGGAGTTTTTCCTCCTGTCTTCATTGAGAGTTTAGGTTGGCTGAGGGGCAGTTCCATGGGTGTTTGTGAAGCCCTCTGTGACATTACTTGTTTAAAGGGTTATACAGATAACATTTGGTTTGATTTGAAAAGGGTGTTGACATCTACTGTACATCTGTGAGGAGGCTGGGGGGCGGGGCATTTAATCTAAGAACATAAAAGTAAAAAAAAGTCTTAAATTAGGAGTCGTTGTGTAACAGGGTGAGTCATCCTCTAGTAGGGTGCTGCCCTGCTGTTCTGCAGTCATCCATCACAGTTTACCTTGAGTCTGGGTCATTTTTACAAACTCTCCTCCAGGAAGCCGTACCTCCAAACAGCCCTTACTGCCCTACCCGTTTCCCGGACACACAGTTAACATCGCACACTTTATTTATTTTTTCTTGCTTCACCAGATCAAAGTCGTTGCCACTGATCCACCATGTTCAAAAGACACAATGTTCTCTCTGCCCTCCGAGTGATCACCCCTTGCTGCTCGTACGGCACAGCTTTCCCGGACAGCTCTACCTCCCAACATCATTACTCTTGATTTGTGTAACGCTCTTCACTATGTTTGGTTCTGTTTTGAAGTGTCCTGCTTATTCTCTTTTTCTACCCCCCTAATGGTTTTACTAACGCTTTGCAACACCAGATACTAACATGCCAAATTGTGCCAAGGAACAAAAAACTGTTTGGTTTTTGAAGACTGGATATTCTCTGTTGATGGGGGGGGGGGGGGTGGTATTTTAGCGGCCCAGAATTGATATGCATGGGTTAATTTGATCCTTGTCGATCAGAACATCAGTTAGAATCAATATTAGCTGCTGTCTGAGAGCTCTGGATGGTGAACTCATCTCGAGTTCCAATCATCGAAAATGTGAAATATGTGTTCAATTAACAAATCTTATCACAATTTCAACCTGGAACCTCTTGATCTGCAGTCAAATGCTCCACCATTGAGCTATACCCATCCCTCCATTTTCATTTGCCTTTTCCCACAACCTTTCCAGACGTGTCATCTCACTCTCTTCCTCCTCTGTTCATTTATCTCCTCTCTTCCTCCTCTGTTCATTTATCTCCTCTCTTTCTCCTCTGTTCATTTATCTCCTCTCTTTCTCCTCCGCAGACTTTTTCCAGCAACCCTTCCAGGCCACGTTTCCTCCATAGTGTATATATTTTTTTTACTTTTTTTCGGTCCATCCAGAGGGGGTGTGGTGTCACCAGAGCGGGAGTCGTGGTGGTGACATCGCTGGCGGCCATGTCGGCGTTCAGGAAGGAGATGGAGAAGTACCGTGACGTGGACGAGGACGTGCTCCTTCAGAAGCTGACTGAGGATGAGCTGCTTAGGCTGGAGGACGAACTGCAGGAGCTCGACCCCGACGTGAGTCCACCTTCCACCTCTCGAGCTCTCTACGGGGTCAGGAACAGAAACACTGTTCCAAATTGTAACCGATAAGAAAATGCCCGGTTCCTGGTACCCACATAATATTTTTTTTTAAAGTGTATCGGTTCCTGCGTTACATGTCTGTGAGGATGTGTGGGGTTCCCTGCCAGGACCTGTTCTAGGTGACTGTGTCCTTCATGCATGTGGCGCTAGGCTGGAGGCGGGCGAGTAACTAGCTTTACAAAACGACAACACACATTTCAAAATAAAATCCTACGCATTAGTGATTTGGCTGCAGCAAGTTAGCCTCTGGCTACCTTGGCCAGGGCCTGTCTGTACACAGGGTTTAATTCATGGCTCTGTGTTTAGCTATCGCCCTCCTTAGTTTCCAAGGCCGTCCATCATATGGAGAGGTGCAGACAGGCACAGTAATAGGCTGTGTGATTAACGACCATCATAAAGAGGTTAGGCTTCTGCCGCTCTGCCTCTCTACCTCTCTTGTCTCCCTGCCTCTTAGCCTACTTGCCTCTTAGCCTCCCTGCCTCTTAGCCTTCCTGCCTCTTAGCCTCCCTGCCTCCCTACTCTCTTTACTTTCTCTCCCTGTTGCCTGCTAGGCATCTAGCACATACACAGACTCACATCACTGGCATTACTATCGGTCTGTCTGCCTCCCTGTCTGCCTCCCTGTCTGTGATCCTGTCTGTCTGCCTCCCTGTCTGTCTGCCTGCCTCCCTGTCTGTCTGCCTGCCTCCCTCCCTGTATGCCTGTCTGCCTCCCTGTCTGCCTGCCTCCCTGTCTGCCTGTCTATCTGTCTGCCTGCCTCCCTGTCTGCCTGTCTATCTGTCTATCTGTCTGCCTGCCTGCCTGCCTGCCTGCCTCCCTGTCTGCCTGTCTATCTGTCTGCCTGCCTCCCTGTCTGCCTGTCTGTCTGCCTGCCTCCCTGTCTGCCTGTCTATCTGTCTATCTGTCTATCTGTCTATCTGTCTGCCTGCCTGCCTCCCTGTCTGCCTGTCTGTCTGCCTGCCTCCCTGTCTGCCTGTCTATCTGTCTATCTGTCTATCTGTCTATCTGTCTGCCTCCCTGCCTCCCTGCCTGCCTGCCTCCCTGTCTATCTGTCTGCCTCCCTGCCTGCCTGCCTCCCTGTCTGCCTGTCTACCTACCTGTCACTTTCTCAGTCCTCCCCCCCCCCCCCCTTCAGTCCTGAAGTAAAGCCCACTGATAAGGCAGGTATAAATAGTGGTGTTCTCCTGTATGGTTCATGTTAGCTGCTCTGTAGCTGTAGGTGCTGATAGCAGAGATAAGATGTTAGTGTTAATGTACAGGGCGGACGTGATAGCAGACTGCTGCTTTGGTGCAGGACCTGCTGAGAGCTTCAGCAGGGTCTGGGAAGTATCTGTCTTTGTGCTTGGGGGGCTGGTTTGAGAGTAGAGATAGAACACACACACACTCACTCACTCTTACAGGATAGAACACACACACACTTTCTAGCTCGCAGCCTCCAAATCCAAACCTTATCCGATGGCAATTCCTCATCTTTTCTTACCCAATGAGAATTCTCCTCCTCCCTGGTCAGAACGCGCTGTTGCCGGCCGGTATGAGGCAGAAGGACCAGACCAAGAAGGCGCCCACAGGCCTGTTCCAGAGGGACAACCTGCTGGCCCACCTGGAGAAGCAGGCCAAGGAGCACCCCGAGCAGGAGGACCTGGTGCCCTTCACCGGGGAGAAGAGAGGTAGGCTCTGCCTCCTGGAGGACGCTGTGTGTCTGTGTCTGTGTGTGTGTGTGTGATTGAGTGTGTGTGTTCTCTCTCTGTTCTCGTCTCCCTCTCTCCCTCCCTTCTCTGGGATAAGGTTATAGACTGCAGAGAGGAGTGAGTGTGTGTGTGTGTTTGGGGGGCGCCTGATGCAGGATGCCAGATACAAGTTGAGTCTCACAGTAACACTAGAAGGTTACTGAGTCGCCGTGACGACAGGCAGTGAGCGGCCATTACACGGGCAGCCTGCTCTTCCTGTCAGCTGATTCAACAATGACAACATTCTAAAACGGATAACCGTTCCAAACCCCAGTTCGACCAGCTGTAGGCCAACTGCAGTCATCTTTGTAATAAGGACCAGCATTTGTGAGTGAACATGTGTGTGCGTGTGTGTGTTCACCAGGTAAAGCCTGGGTTCCTAAGAAGGTGGTTGACCCCATCATGGAGAACGTGACCTTGGAGCCAGAGCTGGAGGAGGCGCTGTCCAATGCCAGCGATGCTGAGCTTTGTGACATCGCAGGTACGATGGGAAAAACCTCACCGCCCGCCGACATCATCCTAATGTTTTCACTTCAACATTAAACCACCGTTAACCTCCCTCTCTCTCTCTCTCTCTCTCTCTAACCCTTCCTCTAGCGCTCCACAATCATCCACCCTTTCTCCACTCCTCCTCCTCCCTGTGCCCTTCATCCCTTCATCCCTCCATCAGCATCAGCATCTTTCATTGTTTCCACCTCTTCCCCAGACCTCACCTCTCCATCCCTCCTCTGGCCTAGCTGGGTATACACAACACAAGCTTGCATGTCCTGCTCTGCTCTGTCTGTCAGTTTGCATGTTAGGAGTTTCACTGTCTGTTCTGAACTAGAGCTTGTGTTTAGACAGGAATCACAGACCGTTCCTTGACTCTGACCACTGAATGAACTGTTGGCTCATGGCAGCATGAGGCGAAGGAAGGAAGGAAGGAAGGAAGGAAGGAAGGAAGGGAGGGAGGGAGGGAGGGAGGGAGGGAGGGAGGGAGGGAGGGAGGGAGGGAGGGAGGGAGGGAGGGAGGGAGGGAAGGAAGGAAGGAGGGAGAGTTAGAGAGAGAGAGAGTGAGAGAGAGAGAAGAAGAAAAAGAGAAAGAGAGAAAGAAAAAAAAGAAAAGTAAGAGAAACAGAAATAGAATTGTGTTGCTACCGCACAGTGAGTTAAATCCTCTCCTGGATGATTCAATGCGCTGAGAAGCAAGAACCTGTTTACATTTGTCTTGAGACCTTTCCTCACATTCTCAATCACAGACAAACCCTACAGCCCAGAGTCCGGGCCTTTGTTTTTCTCACTTTCTCTCGCTGTCCTAACCTGTTCTGACCTACTATTCCTCAGCTCTTATCCGTCTGGATAAATAACCCTTTTTTATTTGTCTGTCTAACCGACTCCTCCTCGTGTTCCCTACATCTAAATCCTGTGGGATAAAAACATGCTGCAGAAGTTCCACAGACACAGACTTCCACGGGTCCATAGTCTAACATCAGTAAACAGGGCCACGTTATCTGCCTTTCAGAAGGGATCTGACTTACTGGTACATTCTGCTGCTAAATTCTTCTATTAGATTACATTAATTTAATTGTTTGTTTCTAGTGCTTGATTCTACTAGTTGACAGTTAGTCTTATATTCCGTCATATTCCACTGTTAAGAGTTGATTGTTTGATTTTGTTTCTAGTATTAAACTCTTTTATCTGAAGCCACGTAACAACAATGCATGGACTAAGAGGCAGCAGAGAGCAGCAGAAAGCAGCAGAGAGCAGCAGAAAGCAGCAGAAAGCAGCAGAGAGCAGCAGAGAGCAGCAAAGAGCAGCAGAGAGCAGCAGAAAGCAGCAGAGAGCAGCAGAGAGCAGCAGAAAGCAGCAGAGAGCAGCAGAGAGCAGCAGAAAGCAGCAGAAAGCAGCAGAGAGCAGCAGAGAGCAGCAGAGAGCAGCGGAGAGCAGCGGAGAGCAGCAGAAAGCAGCAGAGAGCAGCAGAGAGCAGCAGAGAGCAGCAGAAAGCAGCAGGAAGCAGCAGTCTTGCTGCCTTGTCTCTGAGCAGCTGTCGTAGCCTGCTGTCGCTGAAGCACAAGGCATGCTAGGATTGCGTGCTCTGTGTGTGTGACGTGTCCCCAGATGACACACTGTGTGTGTGTGTGCATTTAGTCATTTAAGCAGACGCTGTTGTGTGTGTGTATGCTCTGCTCTGGCTCTGCTCTTTGTGTGCTCCGTGTCAAAACCTGACTTTTAATAATCATTGCTGTCTATTTAAGATCATTTAATGCTAGTTTTTGTTTATTTGGTTATTATCTTTAATCAATCCAGTTTCAGTTCAGTGGGCTTCATGAGAATTGTTTAGCGGCGTGCTCATTACTCAAAACCGTGTGTGAGTGATGTGTGTGTGACAGTGTGAGTGGTACAGCTGTGTGTGTGTGTGTGACAGTGTGAGTGGTACAGCTGTGCGTCCTCTGTGCTGCCTGCACCATGTAAACATGTTCTGGACCCAGGCTGGTTGGCACAGAGGAGCTCCACTCCCCCCCTGTCGATAACGTCACCCCACAATGAATATTTATATTCTCTCTCTTTTCTTTTCCACCTCTCTCTTTCTCTTTTTATTTATCTCTTCATCTCTCTCTCTTATGCTCTCGCTCCCACCACCCCCTCTCATCATTCACACATTTCTTCCTGCCATCCCCTCCCTCTTTCCCTCCATCCTTCCTCCTCCCTCCCTCCCTCCCTGTCCCCTCCCTCCCTTCCTCCTCCTTCAGCGATCCTGGGTATGCACACTCTGATGAGTAACCAGCAGTACTACGAAGCTTTGGCCAGCAGCAACATCGTCAACAAGCAGGGCCTCAACAGTAAGACTCACACACACACACAGATGCAGCCTAACCCTACATCAATGCTAGATTCTATTGTTAAATTCTACTGAGCAATTCTAGTGTTGGATTCCAGTGTAATATACCAGTGTGTGTGTGTGTGTGTGTGTGTGTGTGTGTACCCAGGTGTGATCCAGTGTGCCCAGTACAAGCCCGTCCCAGACGAGCAGCCCAACTCCACCGACGTGGAGGACACCCTGCTGAGGATGAAGAGGAACGACCCCGACCTGGTGGAGGTCAACCTCAACAACATCAAGGTCCCCTCCACTGCTCTGGCACACACACACGTACATATACACCCACACACATGCACATATACACACACACACAATCACACACACTCCGAAGCCAAATACCCATGCAACACACAACAGTTTCACTGTGTAACAGTTGTGTACAGGGACATTTGTTAACTGGAAAAACATTAAAAAACTATATTCTAGGGTTTCCCCATAACAAATGAGTTTTATGTGCATGTGTAAAAATCTGCTGTCTTTTGTTCTGTGTTCTCCAGAACATTCCGGTACGCACCCTGAAGGAGTACGCAGAGGTTCTGAAGGAGAACACGATGGTGGAACGTCTCAGCATCGTAGGAACCCGCAGCAACGATCCCGTGGCCTACGTGAGCACGCTGTCTTTCTTCTCTCTCTTTCTTCTCTCTCTATCTTCTCTCTCTTCTCTCTTTCTTCTCTATTTCTTCTCTCTCTATCTTCTCTTTCTTCTCTCTTTCTTCTCTCTTTCTTCTCTCTTTCTTCTCTCTCTTTCTTCTCTCCCTCTTTTCTCTGTCTTGAATTTCTTCTTTTCTATCACACCATTCCACAGATTCTGCTGTAACATGGACACATAGTTCAGTTCTAATTTGAGCGAACTCGTTGATGACACATGATACAAGTGCATGCAAACAAACCATAATGTTATGAATAGACAAGACTGATTGTTTCAAAATGTGAAGACACCATGCAGTACTGTGTGTGTGTGTGTGTGTGTGTATGTGTGTGTGTGTTTGTCAGGCCTTGGCAGACATGCTGAAGGTGAACACCACATTGAAGAGTCTGAACGTGGAGTCTAACTTCATCACAGGCGCTGGTGTGCTGTCTCTAATAGAGTCACTACAGTCCAACACCACCCTACTGGAACTGAAGATAGACAACCAGGTAACACAACAATCTTTCACACACACACAAACACACACACACATACACATCCAAGGCTCCAGACCTTGAACAACTCTTGAGCTGGCTTTGGTTAGTACCACGATAACAATGTCATTTGTGCAACATGATTCCGCCCTCTCTCTCCATCTTTCCTCCCCTTCCTCTCCCCTCCCTCTCCTCCCTCTCTCGTTCCCCTCCCCTTTCTCTCCTCCCTCTCTCCTTCCTCTCCTCTCTTCCTCTTCGCCCCCTGCCCCCTCAGAGCCAGCCGCTGGGTAACAAGGTGGAGATGGATATCGCCAGCATGCTGGAGAAGAACACCACTCTGCTGAAGTTTGGCTACCACTTCACCCAGCAGGGCCCACGTTTACGGGGCTCCAACGCCATGATGAGCAACAACGACCTGGGTCAGTCACACACGCACACACACCGACGCTCATGGAAACAGGTCCGCACGCTGGCACACACATCCACCCACATCCACCACCCCCCCCCCCCCCCACACACACACACGTACACATCTACCCACAGACACACATCCACACACACAAGCACAACCATGTAAAAACAGTTGCTCACGAACCGTGTAAAAGAGCTCTTTGAAAACAGCTCCAAACGTGTGTTGTTCTGCACTCTCTGCCAAGACCAGCTGCTGGATGTACTCCAGGAACACAACAACCTTCTTCTGGAATCGACTGTGTGTTAGTGGAATCTACGTTGTGTTCTACACTGTATTTTACTGTGTTTTAATCATGTATTTTGTATAATTTTTTTAATGCATTTTTTAGGTTGATCAAGTAGTGTACTTTATTGTAATACCCCCTGCACAGATGGGTTGTCCTTTTGATGGTCAGCACATGAGCCCGGCCAATCACAACACAGTCTTGGCTTCTCCTCATTCTCTTCCTGGAAGATTACATTAATAATGTTGAACCGGTGTGTGTGTGTGTGTGTGGAACCCAACTATTTGATCCATAACAGCTGGTAGAGCAGCTGAGTCTTTCCAGAGAGTTAACGGAAGTTTCCGTCACCCGGATGAGAGGCAGGACAGACGCTGCTCCAGCAAGGCTGCTCCGGCAGGCAGAAGTGTTTCTGTTCTCACTGACACTCAGGGCATGTGTGTGTGTCCTCCATGGACTGTGTGTCATCGTGTGTATTAATATGTCAGTGTGTGTTTGTACGTGTCGCTTATTGTTTTTGTGTACATATGTGTGTGTGTAAGTGTTTTTGCGAGTTACTGTGTGTGTTTTATGAGAGTTGATGTGTGTGTTGATATGTATGCCACTGTTGTGTTGCAGCGCGGGTCATCAGGTCTGACTCGGACAGCACCTTCACCCTAACTCTGTCTGTGCCAGAGCTGGAAAGGGCCTTCGGGAAAAAGTTCAAGACAAAGTCCAAGTAAAGAGCCACCTGTTAGCACTCCAACCTTAGCACTCCTCCTGCTCTTCCTCTTCCTCCTCGTCTTCCTCGGAGTGCTCCTGCTTCTCCTTAAGGCCTGCTTTTCGCTCTCCGCTCCCCCCCCCCCCCCCCCCCCCCCCCCCCCCCCCCTCCAATCTCATCTCTTCTTGGTGTGTCGTCTTCTCTGCAGTGCTTCTGTTATCTCATCCGTTGTCAGAAGGGTAACCTGATTTGTTAAACACAACCATCTGGGAAGTCGTCCTTGGAAACTGCTTGGAAAAAGGCAGGCAATTACACTAACTTCAACCACTTGTGGCTGCTAATGGTCGTCAAAGGACGCTGATTGGTTCAACCCACTGTGGTTCGGGAACACTTTTGGATTCTTGAGTGGTTGTGAACTCGCGAATCCAGCTGTCTTGCAAGGTTACTCTCCTTATGCAGTCTTCATAGCTGAACAGAGGTCTTCTTCCGCCTTAAACCTGCCTGTTTCTTGCGTACTGCCTATTTGCAAAAGAAAATGGCGGACTTTTTTCCCTTCCAGATGTTCTCTATTTGCTGCACCTTTTCATTGCCTTGTCAACGTTTTTTGTGATGATGGCAAAGGAGTGGAAATGTTTGTCTAACATCTTTTCTCTCTCCCTTTACTTGTTTATTCATTCTCTCCTCTCTGTCTCCCTTTCTCCCTCTCTCTCTCCTACCACAGTAAGAAAGAGAAGGCTTGAAGGAGGACCCATCTTCCCCAAGTGTCGAACAAACATGTAGCACCCCTCTTCTGCAAGGGTGCCCCGGCCCTACCCCCGCCCCTTCCCATGAGCCTCTGCACCCACGTTGAACCCGGCCAGAATGCAAAGTTCTGCAGCCTAGTCCAGAATCTACCCCCTGGTCTAACCGTCCAGATGCCATACATTAGCTCCGGAACCACAGGGCAGATTGACATTTAATTATACTAAAACGAAAGTAGCCTAATTATTTACTACATATAACACTATAGTCTTTGTATTCTGTGAAGCACTGTATGTCTGAGAAGGAGTGTAGATCTGAATATGATATGGATAGGACAAAACAAAATGGCTCTGCCATTTAACAGGCTGAGAGGAACTCTCTCCGTCTTGCTTACACCTACCCAGTCCTCAGACCCTTAACAGATGTACAATCATCAAAATTGACACCAATCTACACGCAGATTTGGGCAGCGCTGTAGTGATAACACACTTAGCCATTCTGCAGGACTGAACAGAAACTTCTACGAACACCGTGCCCATCCAGTCTGTTTGCGGATCTACACACCTTTCAAGTATCTATTTAGTAAGGTTGATAAAGGACTAGGCCTGTAACGTATGAGAACCCTTGAGGGCTTGGGGCTTGCCCTGCCTCTGCAGTTTGACTTGGTTCGTCTAAATAAGTCTCTACAATGGCTTTAAGTATAGTGGTGTCCTTCTCACAGTTTCCACACAGTTGTCGGCCGCCTAAATGTCTTCTTCAGTTATACGTGGCCCTCGGAGCTGGTTCTATAAAAGGATGTGTGCATGGAGAACGAGAATACCTTTGTCGTAGTGTGGTTGTGTCCAGAACTCGCTTATAAAAGAGCCTGTTGGTACCAGTGGCCTAGGTGTGAAAAATATCCAACGCCGCAACTTCCAGAAGCTCAGAGATACAGAATATATATTTATTTGTTGTTGTTTGTTTGTTGTTGTTTACTGATCTTCCCTCGACACTACGTTGTTTGACATCCGGCAGCGTCTTAAAATCGCCACGTCTGTTTCGGCCGCCACGGAAACCTGCCGTGTGTGGGTTTGTTTGAACACAACTGACAGATGTCACATTAGCTGGTGGCGTTAGGTTTGTTGTATTTAACACTGTTTGAAAGCACTGTAATTCTGAGATAGGACCTACTAACAGCTACTCCCAGCTGAGTGCTATTGGTAGGTTTAGGAATGTGCTACTCTTAGTACATACATGGTTTCACTTGCATATGATGGTACTTCTGTAATGTGCCATTAGGGGGCATTATTGCCTCTACAGTATGATGTTGTGGCGAACAGTATTGGTTGTCTGCTGTATTTGCAGGTGTACAGCAGCAAGGTTTGATTTGTGGTCCTTTCTGGGTTCTGTTATTATAGACCTGAGAATGGCAGAGGAATAAGCCATTCATAAAACAAAAAAACATCTTGGGAATTTTGAGAAAAAATAAAAAGGGATGGTTGGAGTTTCTAAAACAGCCAAATATGAAAGAAATATGATCTTTGAGTAATGTGTACTCATTAAAGTTATGGCTGTTCTGTGCCTTGGCTTGACTATTGTTTCTTTTAGATAATGGTCACGTTGTTTTGATTTTGTTCCTGATAAATACGTTTTGAAATGACAAAGGCTGTGTTGTTTTTCTTGGCTAATCTCTACGGGATTACTCAACATCTTTACTATGGTATTATGTAAATTGACTCAGTTTCCATCAGATATGGGTGAGTGGGTGAGTCATTATTGATTAGTATTTGATGAGGACTTTATTATATACTACTGTACTCTTGTACTATTATTGATGTAATACCTTGTACCATGATGCCAGGGTATCCACCTCGTCTGTGAGGTCCAGTTACCAGCATCACACTAAAACAGGTAGTGATAATGGGTACTTTTTACTCAAGTATATGTCAAAGCCCATACTTCTTTAACTTGAGTAAAAAAGTGTAGTCAGTAATTCAACTTTTCCCAGAGTCTTTATAAACATGAGTATCTGTATTTCTACTTGAGTGAAGGAAGTGTGTGCATTTGTCATCTCTGGTTTCGGAACAATACTGTTCAAATCCCAGGGCTTGGTTTACACATATCAACATTTTTAGCCACTGGGGCAGCAAAGGCAGGCAAGGGGAACTCATTTTGATGTTAAATAACCTCCTAAAGTGAAACGTTCATGTCAATGGACCTTTAAGCACAATTTTGAAAACAGGGCTTACTTTTGTCAAAACACGACACACGATTCACACATCTAGACACACAAGTAGCAGAACACCTCCAATCCTTTGCCAAATGAAACACTTGGTTCAAAACGATACAATAAGAACCCAACTCTGAACCATGGGGCAACATTGAGAGAGACTGGACAGAGAGTACAGCCCAACCTCAGCAGATATGCTGTTGCAACAGTAATTTGGACATTTTGACAAGAGCACATATGAAAACTACTATTCTCTACTGTCTACAGTAACATGTAGCCTACTATATGCACTACATCAGTACCTTGTACACATTCACGGCAGTCCATGATTGAAACAATGTACTGTATTTCATTTGCTGAATACTTTCATTTGTCTCCACATATGTTTTTGCTGTGTTTACAGTATGTAACTTACTATACAGTTTTCAATTTGAAATATGTTCTGATTTTCTGCGCAAAAAGCAACCTTTACGTAGACAATGTGTAGAAATACAGTAAATATTTTCAGCATTGTGCAGTACTAGTTTTGTGTGTTGTGTTTGGTCAACATATTAATGGACTCGTACGTACTCTACTGGAACAATATCTCTGACAAAATCAATCAGGTTATATCATTAGAAAAGAATAGTTAGTGTAAAAGTGTTTTAAATTTTGCACTACAGTGTGTAACTGGTTCAAACAGAGTCACATTTTATGAACCGTGTGTGTGGCATATGGTGACAGAAATAGATTTTTATACACGATTGTGTAGTTTTGAACTAAGGGTTTCATTTTGCAGATTGGAGGTGTTCTGCTACTTGTGTGTCTAGTTGTGTGAATTGTGTGTTGTGTTTTGACAAAGTGACCCTGTTTTCAAAATTGTGCTTCAGCAATTGTAAAAAACTGTAAGTCAAACTACAGGCATACTGACTCCCAGTGGACAATCAGAGGGCTTGCACCAATGCCAGCCAGTCAGAATACCCGTGATCCAATCAGCCAGCCATCTTAGATCAGTCAACAAACCAGCCAGCCAGTCAGGCAGGCAGGCAGGCATGCCAGGTATTTTGGCAGGTATTTTGGTTATAAGTCTGCAGAAGATACTGTATCAGCTAGATGGTCAAACTAAGTACCATTTATACCCTAGAGGACACATCAGTTTTTCTTAACACAAACAAAACTAAATTTAAAAAAAATCACGTCCAATAGCATTGCTAACAATGCTAACAAACTTTTGCATGAAAACATTTTGAGAACGCCATTTGGTGGATTAAAAAATAATAATTTGGATCCTTTTGGATGAGGCTGTATTAAAGTACGCATCTATTACAAGGGATACCCAACCAAGACAGGTTGTAATACGGATATGGCAATTACACAAAAATGTAGTCTGAACATGGCTTTGCTGTCTGGATAATATCAGAGTGCCGAACAACAAGCTTAACTCCCTCCTCCTCTTTCTCTCTCACTCCCTTTCTATCAATCTCTTTCTTTATGTGTTTCTCTCAAACAACGGTTTTACATATTACAGGGGGTGGAGATCCATCCGATACGAAAGATGACAAACATTACTTTCAGTGAACGAGTTGTTTAATTTTATTTTCAAGCAGAACATACAGGGTGGTCCTTTATTGCTTATATCAGCATTCCATTCTGGTAAAAACCAACACAACATTCTCACAACTAACCAACCAGTCAATGAGTTACAGAATTATCAAGCATAGTATTCTCTTCTTTAACGGTTATTTTTGTTTATATTAGAATTTTTTGTTTTATTTAGCTAAGCTAGCAAAATTGGTGGTCAAAACAACAGCTATTTTCAGTCCAAGGATTGGAAAAAGAAACTCATAATTTCTCTCTCTCTTTATACGATGGAAAATGTAGCTGTTGGGTCAATACTGTTTTTGATGAAGTATCTTTTAAATAATTATTGTTTACTTTTTCTGCAAATTGTTAAATAAAATGTTTTGAATATTCCGGTTCATCAATGGAAGCATGAAGTTTTTCGAACTGTATACTAGCTGTATACAAGTGTGCCACAATAATATGACTCCCCCTCCCTGCAACCTGTAAATTAAATTCCTTAATGCATACAACACAGTTTTCATTGCCATTGTCAATATTATGATTACATCATACCCATGATAGTGGAACCACATTCAAAATCAGAATTATTGCCTTATAATTTTTGCGTGACTAAGAGAAGAAAGGGTTATTGAACGTATTCACAACAGACAGGACTAGACAAATATCATGCAGACATCAGAAAGTACACAGAATTGGAATATAAAATGTTGTTTTAGACCTACGTCATGGTA
Source organism: Hypomesus transpacificus (assembly GCF_021917145.1). Classification (NCBI taxonomy): domain Eukaryota; kingdom Metazoa; phylum Chordata; class Actinopteri; order Osmeriformes; family Osmeridae; genus Hypomesus; species Hypomesus transpacificus. The sequence goes on along the minus strand of NC_061081.1, from coordinate 14,100,861 downwards.
GTTTGGTGACATTAACGATAGAACATGGGCTCTGACACAGTGTGTGTGTGTATGTGTGTGTGTATGTGTGTGTACGTGTGTGTACATGTGTGTGTGTGTTTAGACTACACATTTTACATGTGTGCAAAAGATTTTCACATAAATATCATAGACAAAGAAAACGACAACAAACATGTAGCCTTATTGTAAAGAATATGAGAACTCCTCAAAGATCCTTGGAGATAAAATATGGCTTATCAAGTTATTCTTCTCAGATATTGTTAAGACAGACAACACGATTAAATGATTATTTATTCTAGTTTTTCTCATTTTTCTACCTGCCCCTCCCCCACCTCCAGAATATTTACAAATCAAAGGAGTGATGCCTTGAATTAGGTGTTTTGGTGGTGGAGGTTTATTTTTCAAGGGGTTGCTAATCTTTTCTCTGCCTCATTGCAGAGGGACAAAAACGTAATCTAAAACTTCTTGACTAGAAGGATTAAACACTCTAGCTTCACCGTGCCACAGGTTAGCGTTAGCGCCCTCCCAAGGTCACTAGGTCACGTTTGTATTAGCCTAGCCTCGCGTCAGCCTAGCCTAGCCTAACTCAATGTTAGCCTAGCCTAGCCCAACGTTAGTCTAGCCTAGCGTTAGCCTAGCTCGGCTACTTCTTCAACATGTCTTGAAGGGGGCCCGGGAGGTACTTCATGACTGTATCCATGATGCTCTCCTCCTCTTCTTCTTCGTCTCCGCAGCCGGCAGGTACAGCTTTCTTGGGGCGGGTCAAGCTGCCCTCGGAGGCCTCTTCCACGGCTGCCTCCTCTGTCACCACCTCGCGCTTCTTAATGCCGTACTGTAGGGAGAGACGGAGGACACGACGAACGTCTTTTTTTTCTTTCCATTTTGTTCATTTAACAAACGAGGTACAAACAACACGATACATTTGTTACATTTGATTAATTTTACCAAAGCGATACGAACAAAATGAATGCTATGTAAAAGAAACAGAGGTTGTAGTTATGTAGCCTATAACATCTGCCACATCCTGTTACTCATGGCAGAGTGAGCCATGATCAAGGGCCAAAGGGTTAGGGTCAGTGTTCGAGCGTTAATAATAATAACTTTAATTTATATAGCATTTTTCTCACACCCAAGGATGCTTTACTATAATTAGCTTTACTTTACTAGAATATAAAATGTAAATGTAAAATAAACATATATAATTAATAACATCACATTGCCCAGACATTCTCAACAATAGTTAAGACTTTCTTCAGGTAAGTATTTATTGTAAGTGTAAGAGTGAGCCAAGTAAGTGTCACAGTTGAGGTTTAGAACGCGAATCAGACTTATCACAAAACTGTTCTTAATATTTATGGTTCTGTGGTTGTTTTTTAGGTTTACCCAATGCTTCCTCCCTCTTTCTTCTCACATCTCTCTCTATCTCTTTTCATATCTGTCGTTCTAACTCACTTTGTCCCTCCTCTGTCTGAACCCCCAAAGCAGTTTCTGTTGACGTATTGATGCACAGATATTTTGCAAGCGCCTCCGCATCCTTTAAGATATTTTTGGGCCACAACAAAGATGTTTTTTCATCTTCCTCCTAAAAAGCGGGGCATGCGATGCTGTGATTTAGAAAGCAACCGTGGATGTCTCATGTCAGGTGGTAATGGAGCAACAATGAGCCACAGAGAGGAAATTCACCTCAGTACAGCGGGGTGGGGGTGGGAGGTGGGGGTGGGAGGTGGGAGGTGGGAGGTGGGGGTGGGAGATGTAGAGAGACGGCAGAAGTGGAAGAGAAGAATGGAAAGATAGGAAGAAATCTGTGGTTGAGTATGCGGGATTACAGGAAGCGGATTGGAGAGAGGGGAATGAACAGAAGGATAGAATGAACAGATGAACAGAATTCTGATTCTAGAGGAAGAATAGATAGATTGAAGGTTTGGGAATGGGTTGCTCGAAGCTTTTATGGAACGAAGAAAAACAAAAAGATTTTTCTAACGAGAACGTCATAGTGTAGCAAATGATGTGCCAACCTCAGCCTCTCTGATTTTGATTCTGTCGTTCGGGATTTAGTTTCAGAGCACTGGTTTACCCCATAGACTGGCTCCTACTGCCTCTATGGTGCCAGATTAGTGCTTTTGCCAGGGAGAGGAGGATGAGAGGATGGTGTGTTTCCTGAGAACTCAAACCAGGCCTGTATTCCCCAGCTTCTCCTCTCTTATCCACACAGAGTGCCGGTTTCATAGCAACCACCGCTCTGCTACCGTAGCAACCGGGCTGCTGCAACCCCATGCCACGTAGAGTACCTGAGGGGCAAAAGTCCACCCGCAATGCAGTCTGGGAAACGTAGTGCTTCCTTTGACCTGAGCAGAGTAGCGCACCTGGGTTCAGATTAATAGATTCCTCTTTTTTGTGTGTTCAGTTGTTTGTAGCCCAGAGTTGTGTGTATAAATAGCTGTGTTTGAAATAAAGTCATCCACACAGGAAAAGTAAAAGAAAATCGCTACAAAGGGAAAGGAACCAGAGTCGATGCTGGAAAGAAGCCAAGAAAGGGTTTGCGTTTGAAGCACGTAGTACTACAGGCTTCTGCTACCCCTGCAGAGGATGTGGGGGGTGGGGAGCGTGTGTGGAGCGGAGAGGCTTGTTCACACTGCAGAAGTATTTAGCTGGGACACGTGTTTTCAAGGGTTTAATAACAACATTTAGCCTTGAAACGTGTTAAGTTATTAAATCCTCACTGTAAAGACTTTCTATTTGAAACGTCGTCTGAACATTGGCAATAAATCTGCTCAACTGCCCTAAAATATGTTTTGAAAATATACTGCTACTTAACTTAACCATTTAATAAAATATATATATATTTAATTGCTCACGTTGCTTCTGTGTTTACCACATTGTTGTTGTTTGTGTGCTTGTTTACCTTGTCCCTGATGCCTTGCCTCATCCCTTCCCTCTCGAGCTCCATCTTGGCATACTTTTCCTTCCTCTCCTCCTCCTGCTGTCTAAGCGCCTCCTGTCTCTCTTCCTCCTTCTTCTCTGCGTCAGGGTCCGCCTCCTTCTCCTCCCCTCCCAGCATCTTGCCCACGTCAGGGGGGCCACCTGCACACAGAGAGACAGACGGACAGGTGTTAGGAAGAAGAAGAAGAAGAACTTGAACTTGGAGTCGGAGATTGACGTGGTGAGAGAGACGGACACATGACAGAGATAAAGAGATGGACACATGACAGAGAGAAATAGATGGACACATGACAGAGAGAAAGAGATGGACCTATGACAGAGATAAAGAGATGTACACATGACAGAGAGAAAGAGATGTGCACATGACAGAGATAAAGAGATGTACCGAAAGATGGACAGAAGTCAGAGACTGTAAGAGGTAGAGGGTGTACCCAGCAGGATGAGGAGACAGATTGTCAGCTGTCAGACCTTAGCAAAGGAGGTAGTTGTAGGCCTGATCTGAAATTGTTGGCACATACTACGACACGTCTGCATGCTTCGTTCTGCCTGGAATAACTTGTACAAGGACGAACAGAAGGAGGGAGGACAGAGGAGACGGAGGAATGGAAGAGAGGATTCCAGTCTTCGGTGGGGTTTTTTTTCTCGTCTGGCAGACTGCGGAATAAAATCTCGCACACAACCTCAGAAAAGCTGAGCGCTGTCTAGTTTGCAGGCCAGTTAGAGGGAGGAGGACGGTCTAACACAGGCATGAGTGCATGACTGCCCCACTCAGAGAGAGGGGGGGGGGTGAGGGATGTAGGGAAGGATGAGAGACACAGCAAGGGAGGGGGAGAAGGAGGGGGAGAAAAAGAAGGAGGGGGAAGAGATGTCCAACCTCAAACCTATGGCTGTGTGAGGATGGAGGGAGATGGAGTGAGGGTTATAAAAGGAGAGGCGGAGGGAATGAGGGAGGGGGGCTGGGAAAGATGAGGGATGGCCTTTGGACTGCACGAGCGCTTTCCTACAAAGAAGGGGAAGGATGGATGGAGGGAAGGGAAGAAAAAGACAGAGGCGATCAGCAAAGATAGAGGAGAAAGATACAGAGCGTGAGGGGGAAAAGAGAGGGAGCGGGAGAAGGAGAGAAAAAGAGAGAAGAAGAGAGAAGAAAAGAGAGAGGCATTGAGGAGCCCCTGGTGATGTTGTTAGCGTGGTGAGTCTTTTTGTCTCATCAGCATAAAAAACCACCAACTGCAGTAAAAACACGAGTGGGTGAGACGAAGACAGAGACACGAAGGGATTGGAGGAGGGAGGGGGAGAGCGAGATGGAGAGAGCGAGATGGACTGTCAGATAGAATAAGAGAGAATAGGCAGAGGGAGCTAAGAGATGAAAACGGGGGCAACAGAGACAAGAAAAAACGTATTTTCATATCAGGGAAGGGGATTTGGAGGAGGGGAGGTGCACAGGATGACAGGAGGAATTTGAGAGAGAGAGGAAGAGGGGAGTGTGTGAGAGAGAGAAGAAGACGGGGAGTGTGTGAGAGAGAGAAAGAGAGAGGGAGGGAGAGAGAGAGGGAGATGGAGAGGAACGAGAGAGAGAGAGGGAGCGTGAGAGGCAATTAGAGAGAGGGAGAGATCGAGGCAGGTCGGCGGTTTCTTGGTTTGTCTGGGCATGGAGCTGACGTTGCAGATATATCTGTGTGTGTGTGTGTGTTCTCATGAGTCACTGTATCGTGTATCCAGGTTACGACCTGCCTCTCCCTGCCACCTGTCTCATCACAGGTGTGGGTCCCATCTTATCTCTTATCCTCCCTCTCCTGTGGGTAGCTCTCAGCGGGGCCCAGTCCCAATCCAAACACAGGTGTTAGCTACTTTCTTCTTTTTCGCCTCTTCCTGTAATTCTCTACAGGCTCAGTCCCAATCTGAACGCAGGTGTAGCTACCTTCTAATCCTTTGCTTCCTGGGGGGAGTTGTCCATCGGGCCCAGTCCCAATCTGAACATATGTGTAGCTGCCTTCCTCCTTACTTCAGTCAGGTCACCACAGGCTCCCATGGAGTAAAGAACCTCAAGTATAATCCTCTTTTTCCAGTACTGGCTGATTCTGGGATTTTATTTATATATTTTTTGTCTTGGAAGTCATACAAATTTGGTTAGGTGTGAGCCGATTTACCTACAATTTCAAATGATTCATTCACATATTTTCTATTAATTTAATAAAAAAATATATGTATTTATTTTTATATATTTATTCACAAACACTAATTAAATTTAATTAAAATAAACATTAAATCACATGAAATTGAATTGAAACATTTAAATCTACACTTGACAACAAGAAGATGTGGTTTGGTTCAGGATCACTCCAGTTCTGCAAGAAAACCTTCCGTATGCAATTTCTACATGGGGATAAGCGTGTAGGATTTGGAGTGGGACGGGGCCCAGGGCCGACCCTCAGTCTTGTGCTCTGTAGCGTGTAGTGATGGTTTCACTGTTTGCATTCCGCTCCATTGCTCCCTACTCTGCCTCTTATGTAACCTGGCAGACAGAGAGGTAGCAAATAAGAGTATATTTTATACTCTTATTTGGGGCGTTCAAAGGGAAATGTTTTAGTTTAAAAATACATTGGTCTGTTAGTGTGGTTGCCGTATGTTCGTGAGTGACTCAGGGTCATCATGGGTTTCAGCACTGGGTCAGGTTTTTTGGAGAGTATTTTAGATTTTTTCTGTTTGTCGGGTGTGTAGTGTGTGGGAGTAATGAGTGATAGGTGCAGTTGGGGGTGTTCAGGAGTATTATTCGGGGGTATTTGGGGGGTGATAATAGTGAGAATTCAGGAGTAATATTGGAAGAATTTGGGGTGAACAGGCGATGTAGGTTACTTGGGTAATGCAGTTGGAAGGATTTTTGGTTGGGTATAAGTCACTGTGAAGGGATTTCATGTTAGTATTTAGGGTATCATGATGATAATTAGAGTATTAAAGGGTAATGTTTCCCAGATGACAACACCCGCTGAGCCCAGATGAGTTATCTCAGCCTTTCCATCGGTGGCAAAGAGTTTAGGATGCGTTATCTGACGCTCAATCTGTAGCTGGAGAATAAACTTCCGCCCCTCCAACACCACTATGCCTTTGATGTGGCTCAGTGAAGCGAATGGATTAAGTAGCTTTATGAGAGCGTGTAACCTCGCCATCTTTATGGGGGGGATGGTTAAGAAATATTCCGCTCTCTTGCCAGTTTCTCTTTTATTCTCTCTCTTCTTCTTCTCCATCCCCCCATCTTTTAGCCTTCAGTATTTTGCCTCACCTCCCCCCCCCCTCTCTCTCTCTCTCATCCAGCACCCCCCCCTCACCCTCTCTCTCTGCTTCTTCTCCATCCCCCACACTCTTTTGCAACCTTCAGTCTCACACAACCCTCTCTCTTTCTCCTCCAGCACCCCCCCCCTCTCTCTCTCTCTCCTCCAGCACCCCCCCCCTCTCTCTCTCTCTCATCCAGCACCCCCCCCCCCCCTCTCTCTCTCTCCTCCAGCACCCCCCCCCTCTCTCTCTCTCTCCTCCAGCACCCCCCCCTCTCTCTCTCTCTCCTCCAGCACCCCCCCCCCTCTCTCTCTCTCTCCTCCACCCCCCCCCCATCTCCCCCCTCCCTCCTTATGCTCTCCAGTCGTGACATTGGGACGAGGACGGGGCCGTGTAGCTACATTATTTATAGTCTGTGCGCCGGGCCCCAGTGGAACCTCAAGGTCACCACGGTGATGAATGGAATTTGATTTGCGCCGTAGAGATATGGCCTGGCAGGAAAAGGGACGACACCCGACCAATCACGCAAAAGGGACCTTCAGAATCCACCAATGGTGTCGAAGTGCCGGGCCTCATTTGCATTAGCGTTAGCCTTCCGCTTAAAGAGCATCTGCTTTGACCCCTAGTTAACCTTGACCCCTAAAATTGATGTGTGTATATCGGTTAGCATAGTAGCAGAAGCTGTTCTGAGTTTAGTTGGTGGCTTGCCAACCGCCCCACTTCTGTGCCCTTAACCCTGACATTGCTACTCCTCATAGAATAACATTTTTTATCTCTCTCTCTATCACAACCCTCCTTCACTCTATCTCTCACACAATCCTCCTTCTCTCTCTCTCTCTCTCTCTCTCTCTCTCTCTCTCTCTCTCCTCTCTCTCTCTCTCTCTCTCTCTCTGCCTGTCTCTCTCTCTCTCTCTCAATCTGTGTGTGTGTGGATGTGTGTAGGAGTGCAAGATGGAAGTGGGTAAAGAATGTAGATGTAGATGTCATAACTTATGTTAATATGCATTCTGACCTGGGACCTCAGAGCATTATGCTGAAGGTGATTCCGCTCTCTCTCTCTCTCTCTCTCTCTCTCTCTCTCTCCTCTCTCCTCTTTCGCCTTTCAAACTCTCTCTGCCTCTCACCCTCTCTCCCCCCTCTCTCTCCCTATCTCTCTGCCTCCCAACCTCTCTCTCTCTCTGTTTTCTCTCTCTCCCTCTCTGCCTCCCTATCTCTCTCTCTCTCCCTATCTCTCTGCCTCCCTGCCTCCCTATCTCTCTCTCTCCCTATCTCTCTGCCTCCCTGCCTCCCTCTCTCTCCCTATCTCTCTGCCTCCCTGCCTCCCTATCTTTCTCTCTCTCCCTATCTCTCTGCCTCCCTGCCTCCCTATCTCTCTCTCACTATCTCTCTGCCTCCCTGCCTCCCTATCTCTCTCTCTCTCCCTATCTCTCTGCCTCCCTGCCTCCCTATCTCTCTCTCTCTCCCTATCTCTCTGCCTCTCTGCCTCCCTATCTCTCTCTCTCTCCCTATCTCTCTGCCTCCCAACCTCTCTCTCTCTCTGTATCTCTCCCTCCCTGCCTCCCTATCTCTCTCTCTCTCTCCCTATCTCTCTGCCCTCCCTGCCTCCCTGCCTCCCTCTCTCTCCCCTATCTCTCTGCCTCCCTGCCTCTCCTATCTCTCTCTCTTTTGTTTGGCAGCTGTTTCTTTCCCTTCCTTCTGTTCCCCCCTCTCTTTCTCAACCACTCACTCACTCTCTCTCTTTTATGCACACAAGCATGTATAATTTTAAACACCACATCGCACATTTATAACCAAACTCAACATCTCTTTTAAAACACATTCGGTACATACACACACCTTTCCTCTCACTGTCAACTAATCAAATCGGGCTCAGAGGCAAAAATTACATCAAGGTTTCCACCAAGAACACAGAACACTGTTAATACAACAGTGAGTCTATCACAGTATCTTCCGTTTGTATCTATCCTTTCTCTCTCTCTCTCTCTCTCTCTCTCTCTCTCTCCTCTCTCTCTCTCTCTCTCCTCTCTCTCTCTCTCTCTCTCTCTCTTTCTTTCTCTTTTTTTCCCCTTTCTTCGGCCCTCTTCCTTTTTTTATCGACCTCTACGGTCTTTCTCTCTTTCTCGCCCTCCAAGTCTATTTGCCCAGCTACAACGTTCATTCTTTAAAGCTCCTATAATGTGCCAATCTCTGAGTTAATTTCGGACTTTTATAACACTTTTTTTTATGAGCAAGAAGGGAATTGATTCAAAGTAATTTAGAAAAATGTGTGTGGGTGGAGGTGTTATCGATTTGTCCGGTTATTAGATTGATTAATCAATTGATTTGTTTAAACAAATTGATTGTGCGGGATTAGAAGGGTGGCATAATCAAATATTGGCATTCCTGAATTGACTTTGTGGAAATGGTCCTTTCATCACTTAAGGAATAAAAGAGATATGTCTGAATTTATGAAAGACAATTAAGAATGAGAGTGGTAGAATTTTTTACAACAAAGGAAGATTTCATGTTGCATATGTTTATGGAATAAAACAAGCAACAGTCACACCAGTGTTGCACCTTTATGAAGTGTTCTGTATACGTGATTTAGTGCAGCCCTTCACACGAGAGCTGTTGGTTTAAGAATTATAGCGCGGAGAGAGCACGCCGCTATGCAGAAGTTGGTGGTGAGTCCCGCATCACAATGAGAACAGTCGACTACAGTAAAGCTTCCATGGCTCAACTCTCTCTCTCCCCTCCCTCTCTCTCTTTCTCTCTGTCTCTCCCCTCCCTCTCTCTTTCTCTCTCTCTCTCTCCCCCCTCCCTTTCTCCCCCTCCCTCCCTCTCTCTCTCTCTCTCTCTCTCTCTCTCTCTCTCTCTCCCTCCCCTCTCTCTCTCTCTCTCCCCCCCTCCCTCCCTCCCTCTCTCCCTCTCTCTCTCTCCCCCTCCCTCTCTCTCTCTCTCTCTCTCTCTCTCTCTCTCTCTCTCACTTCTCAAACCTGCAGCCCCCCCTCCCCCCCACACACACATACACAGAGCAGTCAAACAAGACGAGCTACCATTGCAGCCTATACGTCTACCAATATGTGAATAACAAGTCATGGTAGTGTTCTCCCTCTGTGTTTGGAAGAGGGTGAGTGCATTGGCCCCGGGGCTACGATTTTTGCGCAGGATGTAAGCCTGTGCAGCCCGTTCCTTTGAGAGTCTATATGACCTCAGCTAAATGCTGCAGTGCCGTCAATCAACTCACCTCCCATCGCAGCTTTCATAACAAAATTCATGATGAAGCTCTTCTTTTCTTCCCTCTCCGCTGTGAATCGTGGTCCAGGGCACACGTAGGCTACAACCTGCGGTGGAGGAATTGAATAAAAGTTCGTATTGTGATTAATTTATTATGATTGGTAGAAGTTGTAAGATAAATGCAGCCTTGACTCCAAAGTAAAGTTTTATAGAGAGGGCAGTGTGATCTTATACGTTTTGATGGGACGTGTGATTTAGAGCTTGGGCTGGGCACACCTGTGTGGCGTCCTCAATTTACAACCTCGATTCATCATCTAGATTTATGTTGACGCGGGCGAGTTGCACGGAACGCACAACACGCCGCAAAGGACACAAAAAGGTCAACGAGAAGTTGTTTAAGGTAGTGATAGGCTAAAAAGCTTTTTTTTTTTTTACACAGGCGACCGTTCACGGTCACAGCCAGGTAGGCGATTGTAACCCAATAGATTCATCCTGTTCGACGTCGGTGTAGCTAGCTGTAGCTCCACCCGTTTGCTTTGAATTAAACACATAGTGCCAAACAGTCTAAAATGAGAAGACGGAGACTGAAACCTATCAAAGCATATCTTTGCTCCTGTCATCCATCAAGCGACCGAGCAGCATATCCGTTTTTCATAACTGTATTATGATTCCTGGATTGCGGAGGGTAAAATTACGGAGGAGCTCAGGCCCCAGGAGCGAAACGGTGTTAGTTTATGATCGGCTTGTTATCAACGCCTGAAGCCCAATAATCCGCGCCCCGTTCCTACGGAAACTTTCCCTTCTCCTTATTCAAACAGAGCAATAATTCGTTAGGTTATATTCAATATGCAGGATGAGTACTCTAGATCTATTTATTCTCCCACGCAGGGGTTAACCCGATTTTTGACTGCAATCCTGTTTTAACTCGGGTTGCTTGTCGTTTCCCCAACACGATATAGGCAATCACCCCATATGAACCCTCCGCATGCACACCTAGGATCACGGCTACATCACACTTCCGTCTCGAGCGGGGACGATTTCAGAACCATTTTGGGGTGGACAGCTCCCGACTGTCCGTCCCGTTTCACGTCAACAACATCTATTGTCTTTCATGGTCTTCCTCATAAGATTTTACCTTTTAGAGTGACTTCAGTTATCTCAAAAGACCGTCGTTTATCCTCGTAGATGTCGAATAGTAAAGGGTGGAGGTTATTTTTTTAAAGGTTCACTTCGAGCGTCCCCAGTTCTTAATTTCCTTTCCCAGAGCGCGAGGAGTGGAGAGAGGAGCGTAGTGAACGCGTCTTCCTGCTGCACGACGACCGTGCACGCGTCACAGGCGGGAACTGCAGTTGCTTGGCTGTGCTGATGATGAGGGCAATCACATCACACGGAGTTACACCTTCTCCTCAAATGTCCCGCGTCCTGTTAGGTGTCTCTGTCTTCCTCACTGTCTCATCACACTGATGACAGAGAAATTGACTGCGAACTAACGACCGATGCTCGACCGCCCGCCCTAAATATTGTGGCCTAGAACCCCCTCTGTCTCATTCTCGAAAAGGGAAATCTCTGAATCTAAGCTTTTCCCCTTGGGTCGGCTATCTCTTAGACAAAACCAAGTCTATTTAAGCATTATTTGATATAGACCAGGCAACCCCTCCCTTGACAGTCCGATCTAGATGTTTTTCCAAAACGGGGTGTTTTGCTAACTCCAGCTTTATAGGTTGCAGTCCTGCACCGCCTATACTTAAGTATCTGTGTAGACTTTAACTCAGCGGGATGTCTATGAAGCCTGGTAAAGGTTGCCTCCAATTAACCAGAGAAAGGGTTATAATCCTGCCCTATTCCGAGATACGGCTTACCGTTTTGACAATAGTGGCTATTTTTTGGTGTGTGTGTGTGGTGGTGGTGGGATGGGGGGGGGGGGGGGGGTAGGATTGCAGATATCAAGATAGCTACTGATTGAGCTCGAAGGATTAAAGAAAAAGAGGAAAAAACCGTCACGAATCTGCTGCTGTGGTTCCTTGCAGACACTCGCTGCTGTGAAGTGATTTTTTTTGGCACTTCAGCCCAGCAGACCTCATAGAAACTGTTTAAAATTTCATGGGATTTTTTTCATACCTCGAACCTATTCTTAACTCCAACTGACGTTTTTCTCCGAGTCGTTTTCTTTCTCCTGAGGTTTGGTTTGTTTTGGTCAGTAGGTTTGATGTTGACTAGGCTACGGAATTCAATTGGGTCACTTGAATTCGTAAATGAAGAACTTTCGAAATCGGGTCGGACTTGTCAAAGTAGATCAACAACCTCCCAGTTAGGCACAAACTGCAGAGTGTTGGTGTGTCCATTTCATTGAAGCTTCGACGTACAGGAAGGACTGCCAAGGAAAGTAACCAGGGTAACTATAGGAGAGTGATTTAAGATGGGAGAGGGAGGGGTAACCAAGGCAACAGGGAGGGTAATCCCCAAGATGAGGTGTAAATGCAGGTTCTCCTA